>NC_053489.1:449576291-449581291 GCF_905171775.1 Rana temporaria | reverse complement strand
CCTATATCTATATCTATATCTATATCTAGATACACACACCTATATCTATATCTAGATACACACACCTATATCTATATCTAGATACACACACATATATCTATATCTATATCTAGATACACACACATATATCTATATCTATATCTAGATACACACACATATATCTATATCTATATCTAGATACACACACATATATCTATATCTAGATACACACACATATATCTATATCTAGATCTAGATACACACACCTATATCTATATCTATATCTATATCTATATCTAGATACACACACCTATATCTATATCTATATCTAGATACACACACCTATATCTATATCTAGATACACACACCTATATCTATATCTATATCTAGATACACACACCTATATCTATATCTATATCTAGATACACACACCTATATCTATATCTATATCTAGATACACACACCTATATCTATATCTATATCTATATCTAGATCTAGATACACACACCTATATCTATATCTATATCTAGATACACACACCTATATCTATATCTATATCTAGATCTAGATACACACACCTATATCTATATCTAGATCTAGATACACACCTATATCTATATCTATATCTAGATCTAGATACACACACCTATATCTATATCTATATCTAGATCTAGATACACACACCTATATCTATATCTAGATCTAGATCTAGATACACACACCTATATCTATATCTAGATCTAGATCTAGATACACACACCTATATCTATATCTAGATCTATATCTAGATCTAGATACACACACCTATATCTATATCTAGATCTATATCTAGATCTAGATACACACACCTATATCTATATCTAGATACACACACCTATATCTATATCTATATCTAGATCTAGATACACACACCTATATCTATATCTAGATCTAGATACACACACCTATATCTATATCTAGATCTAGATACACACACCTATATCTATATCTATATCTAGATCTATATCTATATACACACACCTATATCTATATCTATATCTAGATCTATATCTATATACACACACATATATCTATATCTATATCTAGATCTATATCTATATACACACACATATATCTAGATCTATATCTAGATCTATATCTAGATACACACACCTATATCTATATCTATATCTATATCTAGATCTATATCTAGATACACACACCTATATCTATATCTAGATCTATATCTAGATACACACACCTATATCTATATCTATATCTAGATCTATATCTAGATACACACACCTATATCTATATCTATATCTATATCTAGATACACACACCTATATCTATATCTATATCTATATCTAGATACACACACCTATATCTATATCTATATCTATATCTAGATACACACACCTATATCTATATCTATATCTAGATACACACACCTATATCTATATCTATATCTATATCTAGATACACACACCTATATCTATATCTATATCTAGATACACACACCTATATCTATATCTATATCTAGATACACACACCTATATCTATATCTATATCTAGATACACACACCTATATCTATATCTATATCTATATCTAGATACACACACCTATATCTATATCTATATCTATATCTATATCTAGATACACACACCTATATCTATATCTATATCTATATCTAGATACACACACCTATATCTATATCTAGATACACACACCTATATCTATATCTATATCTAGATACACACACATATATCTATATCTATATCTAGATACACACACATATATCTATATCTATATCTAGATACACATATATCTATATCTATATCTATATCTAGATACACACACCTATATCTATATCTATATCTAGATACACACACCTATATCTATATCTATATCTATATCTAGATACACACACCTATATCTATATCTATATCTAGATACACACACCTATATCTATATCTAGATACACACACATATATCTATATCTATATCTAGATACACACACATATATCTATATCTATATCTAGATACACACACATATATCTATATCTAGATACACACACCTATATCTATATCTATATCTATATCTAGATACACACACCTATATCTATATCTATATCTAGATACACACACCTATATCTATATCTATATCTAGATACACACACCTATATCTATATCTATATCTAGATACACACACCTATATCTATATCTAGATACACACACCTATATCTATATCTATATCTATATCTAGATACACACACCTATATCTATATCTATATCTATATCTAGATACACACACCTATATCTATATCTATATCTATATCTAGATACACACACCTATATCTATATCTATATCTATATCTAGATCCACACACCTATATCTATATCTATATCTATATCTAGATACACACACCTATATCTATATCTATATCTATATCTATATCTAGATACACACACCTATATCTATATCTATATCTATATCTAGATACACACACCTATATCTATATCTAGATACACACACCTATATCTATATCTATATCTATATCTATATCTAGATACACACACCTATATCTATATCTATATCTATATCTAGATACACACACCTATATCTATATCTATATCTAGATACACACACCTATATCTATATCTATATCTAGATACACACACCTATATCTATATCTATATCTATATCTATATCTAGATACACACACCTATATCTATATCTATATCTAGATCTAGATACACACACCTATATCTATATCTAGATCTAGATACACACACCTATATCTATATCTATATCTAGATCTAGATACACACACCTATATCTATATCTAGATCTAGATCTATATCTATATACACACACATATATCTATATCTATATCTATATACACACACATGGGGCAAATCCACAAAAGAGATACTCCGGCGTAAGCCGTCGTATCTCTGGTTCTAACTTTGGAACTGATCCTCAGAAGCAGTTTTCCTAAGTTAGGCAGAAGATCCGACATCTGTAAGGGACTTACACTGCCGGATCTTAGGATGCAGTACCGCATCCGCCACTGGGGGCATTTCGAGTCGAAATGCCTCTGTTAGTATGCAAATTAGCACTTAGGGCGATCCTCAAAGCTTTTGTACCTAGTTTTTTCGCCGTAAGTGTTAGTTTGCCTGGTGTAAAACTAGGGCTGCTTTTACAAAGTGTAAAGTTAGTCACACCTTGTAAAGGCCCATTCAAGCGACGGCATTTGGTATGCATTCCCGAGGGAGAACTCCATGCCAATTTTCAATGAAAAAAACGGCATGGGTTCCCCCTCAGGAGCATACCAGGCCCTTAGGTCTGTTATGGGTTGTAAGGAGACCCCCCTCCGCCGCAAAATTGACGTAGGGGGTCCCCCTACAATCCATACCAGACCCGTATCCAAAGCACGCTACCCGGCCAGCCAGGAAGGGAGTGGGGACGAGCGAGCGCCCCCCCCCCTACTGAGCCGTGCCAGGCCGCATGCCCTCAACATGGGGGGGTTGGGTGCTCTGGGGCAGGGGGGCGCACTGCGGGCCCCCCCACCCCAGAGCACCCTGTCCCCATGTTGATGAGGACAGGACCTCTTCCCGACAACCCTTGCCATTGGTTGTCGGGGTCTGCGGGCGGAGGCTTATCGGAATCTGGGAGTCCCCTTTAATAAGGGGGCCCCCAGATACCGGCCCCCCACCCTAAGTGAATGGATATGGGGTACATCGTACCCCTATCCATTCACCTGTAGGCAAAAAGTAAAAGTTAATAAACACACAACACAAGGCTTTTTAAAATATTTTATTATTCTGCTCCGGACGCCCCCCCTGTCTTCGTTATTAGCTCAATTACCAGGGGGGGCTTCTTCTTCCACTCTCCGGGGGTCTTCTCCGCTCTCCGGGGGTGTTCCGCTCTCCGGGGGGGGCTTCTCCGGACTCCGGGGGGCTTCTTCCATCTTCTCCCCTCTTCCGCTCTTGACTCGGCGAACCCCGGTTCTTCTGCAGCTCTCCGGTGCCTTCTTCTTCAGCGCTGGCTGCCTGCTATGTTTGTGTGTTAGCTCGATTTCAAACAGGCAGCCGGCGCGGTCTTCTGTGACGTCAGGGTCTTCTGGTCTTCTGTTCTTCCTATGTTGCCTCGTCGCCTGTTGTCGCTGTAATGATGGAAGCGCGCCTTGCATCACATTTATATAGGCATCGCCGTCCCATCATGCTCCGGCAGGTACCCACGTGGTGGGTGCCTACCCACGTGCACCCACCACGTGGGTACCTACCGGAGCATGATGGGACGGTGATGCCTATATAAATGTGATGCAAGGCGCGCTTCCATCATTACAGCGACAACAGGCGACGAGGCAACATAGGAAGAGGGGAGAAGAACAGAAGACCCTGACGTCACAGAAGACCGCGCCGGCTGCCTGTTACTAATTGAGCTAACACACAAACATAGCAGGCAGCCAGCGCTGAAGAAGAAGGCACCGGAGAGCTGCAGAAGAACCGGGGTTCGCCGAGTCAAGAGCGGAAGAGGGGAGAAGATGGAAGAAGCCCCCCGGAGTCCGGAGAAGCCCCCCCCGGAGAGCGGAACACCCCCGGAGAGCGGAGAAGACCCCCGGAGAGTGGAAGAAGAAGCCCCCCCTGGTAATTGAGCTAATAACGAAGACAGGGGGGGCGTCCGGAGCAGAATAATAAAATATTTTAAAAAGCCTTGTGTTGTGTGTTTATTAACTTTTACTTTTTGCCTCCAGGTGAATGGATAGGGGTACGATGTACCCCATATCCATTCACTTAGGGTGGGGGGCCGGTATCTGGGGGCCCCCTTATTAAAGGGGACTCCCAGATTCCGATAATCCTCCGCCCGCAGACCCCGACAACCAATGGCAAGGGTTGTCGGGAAGAGGTCCTGTCCTCATCAACATGGGGACAGGGTGCTCTGGGGTGGGGGGGCCCGCAGTGCGCCCCCCTGCCCCAGAGCACCCAACCCCCCCATGTTGAGGGCATGCGGCCTGGCACGGCTCAGGAGGGGGGG
>NC_053489.1:449338791-449571291 GCF_905171775.1 Rana temporaria | reverse complement strand
CTAGATACACACACATATATCTATATCTATATCTATATCTATATCTAGATACACACACATATATCTATATCTATATCTATATCTATATCTATATCTAGATACACACACATATATCTATATCTATATCTATATCCACACACATATATCTATATCTATATCTATATCTATATCTATATCTAGATACACACACATATATCTATATCTATATCTAGATACACACACATATATCTATATCTATATCTATATCTATATCTATATCTATATCTAGATACACACACATATATCTATATCTATATCTGTATCTAGATACACACACATATATCTATATCTATATCTATATCTAGATACACACACATATATCTATATCTATATCTAGATACACACACATATATCTATATCTATATCTATATCTATATCTATATCTATATCTAGATACACACACATATATCTATATCTATATCTAGATACACACACATATATCTATATCTATATCTAGATACACACACATATATCTATATCTATATCTAGATACACACACATATATCTATATCTATATCTAGATACACACACATATATCTATATCTATATCTATATCTATATCTATATCTAGATACACACACATATATCTATATCTATATCTAGATACACACACATATATCTATATCTATATCTATATCTATATCTATATCTAGATACACACACATATATCTATATCTATATCTAGATACACACACATATATCTATATCTATATCTAGATACACACACATATATCTATATCTATATCTAGATACACACACATATATCTATATCTATATCTAGATACACACACATATATCTATATCTATATCTAGATACACACACATATATCTATATCTATATCTAGATACACACACATATATCTATATCTATATCTAGATACACACACATATATCTATATCTATATCTAGATACACACACATATATCTATATCTATATCTATATCCACACACATATATCTATATCTATATCTATATCCACACACATATATCTATATCTATATCTATATCTATATCTAGATACACACACATATATCTATATCTATATCTATATCTATATCTAGATACACACACATATATCTATATCTATATCTATATCTATATCTATATCTAGATACACACACATATATCTATATCTATATCTATATCTATATCTAGATACACACACATATATCTATATCTATATCTAGATACACACACATATATCTATATCTATATCTAGATACACACACATATATCTATATCTATATCTAGATACACACACATATATCTATATCTATATCTAGATACACACACATATATCTATATCTATATCTAGATACACACACATATATCTATATCTATATCTAGATACACACACATATATCTATATCTAGATCTATATCTAGATACACACACATATATCTATATCTATATCTATATCTATATCTAGATCTATATCTAGATATACACACATATATCTATATCTATATCTATATCTATATCTAGATACACACACATATATCTATATCTATATCTATATCTATATCTAGATCTATATCTAGATACACACACATATATCTATATCTATATCTATATCTATATCTATATCTATATCTAGATACACACACATATATCTATATCTATATCTAGATACACACACATATATCTATATCTATATCTATATCTATATCTAGATACACACACATATATCTATATCTATATCTAGATACACACACATATATCTATATCTATATCTAGATACACACACATATATCTATATCTATATCTATATCTAGATACACACACATATATCTATATCTATATCTAGATACACACACATATATCTATATCTATATCTATATCTAGATACACACACATATATCTATATCTATATCTAGATACACACACATATATCTAGATATCTAGATACACACACATATATCTAGATATCTAGATACACACACATATATCTAGATATCTAGATACACACACATATATCTAGATACACACACATATATCTAGATATCTAGATACACACACATATATCTAGATATCTAGATACACACACATATATCTAGATATCTAGATACACACACATATATATAGATATCTAGATACACACACATATATCTAGATATCTAGATACACACACATATATCTAGATATCTAGATACACACACATATATCTAGATATCTAGATACACACACATATATCTAGATATCTAGATACACACACATATATCTAGATATCTAGATACACACACATATATCTAGATATCTAGATACACACACATATATCTAGATATCTAGATATACACACATATATCTAGATATCTAGATACACACACATATATCTAGATATCTAGATACACACACATATATCTAGATATCTAGATACACACACATATATCTAGATATCTAGATACACACACATATATCTAGATATCTAGATACACACACATATATCTAGATATCTATATCCACACACATATATCTAGATATCTATATCCACACACATATATCTAGATATCTAGATCCACACACATATATCTAGATATCTAGATACACACACATATATCTAGATATCTAGATCCACACACATATATCTAGATATCTAGATACACACACATATATCTAGATATCTAGATACACACACATATATCTAGATATCTAGATACACACACATATATCTAGATATCTAGATACACACACATATATCTAGATATCTAGATACACACACATATATCTAGATATCTAGATACACACACATATATCTAGATATCTAGATACACACACATATATCTAGATATCTTGATCCACACACATATATCTAGATATCTAGATCCACACACATATATCTAGATATCTAGATCCACACACATATATCTAGATATCTAGATCCACACACATATATCTAGATATCTAGATCCACACACATATATCTAGATATCTAGATCCACACACATATATCTAGATATCTAGATCCACACACATATATCTAGATATCTAGATCCACACACATATATCTAGATATCTAGATCCACACACATATATCTAGATATCTAGATCCACACACATATATCTAGATATCTAGATCCACACACATATATCTAGATATCTAGATCCACACACATATATCTAGATATCTATATCCACACACATATATCTAGATATCTAGATCCACACACATATATCTAGATATCTAGATACACACACATATATCTAGATATCTATATCCACACACATATATCTAGATATCTATATCCACACACATATATCTAGATATCTATATCCACACACATATATCTAGATATCTATATCCACACACATATATCTAGATATCTATATCCACACACATATATCTAGATATCTATATCCACACACATATATCTAGATATCTATATCCACACACATATATCTAGATATCTATATCCACACACATATATCTAGATATCTAGATACACACACATATATATAGATATCTATATCCACACACATATATCTAGATATCTAGATACACACACATATATCTAGATATCTAGATACACACACATATATCTAGATATCTAGATACACACACATATATCTAGATATCTAGATACACACACATATATCTAGATATCTAGATACACACACATATATCTAGATATCTAGATACACACACATATATCTAGATATCTAGATACACACACATATATCTAGATATCTAGATACACACACATATATCTAGATATCTAGATACACACACATATATCTAGATATCTAGATACACACACATATATCTAGATATCTAGATACACACACATATATCTAGATACACACACACATATATAGATATCTAGATACACACACACATATATAGATATCTAGATACACACACACATATATAGATATCTAGATACACACACACATATATAGATATCTAGATACACACACATATATAGATATCTAGATACACACACATATATAGATATCTAGATATATATATCTATAGATATCTAGATACACACACACACATATATATAGATACACATCTAGATATCTAGATACACACACATATATATAGATATCTAGATACACACACACATATATAGATATCTAGATACACACACATATATATAGATATCTAGATACACACACACATATATAGATATCTAGATACACACACATATATAGATATCTAGATACACACACATATATAGATATCTAGATATATATATCTATAGATATCTAGATATATATATATCTATAGATATCTAGATACACACACACACATATATATAGATACACATCTAGATATCTAGATACACATCTAGATATCTAGATACACATCTAGATATCTAGATACACATCTAGATATCTAGATACACATCTAGATATCTAGATACACATCTAGATATCTAGATACACATCTAGATATCTAGATATCTAGATACACATCTAGATATCTAGATATCTAGATACACATCTAGATATCTAGATACACATCTAGATATCTAGATACACATCTAGATATCTAGATACACATCTAGATATCTAGATACACATCTAGATATCTAGATATCTAGATACACATCTAGATATCTAGATACACATCTAGATATCTAGATACACATCTAGATATCTAGATACACATCTAGATATCTAGATACACATCTAGATATCTAGATATCCATCTAGATACACATCTAGATATCTAGATACACATCTAGATATCTAGATATCTAGATACACATCTAGATATCTAGATACACATCTAGATATCTAGATACACATCTAGATATCTAGATACACATCTAGATATCTAGATACACATCTAGATATCTAGATACACATCTAGATACACATCTAGATATCTAGATACACATCTAGATACACATCTAGATATCTAGATACACATCTAGATACACATCTAGATATCTAGATACACATCTAGATACACATCTAGATATCTAGATACACATCTAGATACACATCTAGATATCTAGATACACATCTAGATATCTATAAAACTGTCTGGGTTTTCTACTTGTCAGATCCCCAAGGAGGCGCAACACCAAAGGCTTATTCTCAAAAGCAGCCTGCGTCCCAATGCTGGGACACCAAAGCACATTCCTTCACGACTGGACCTTCTCTCCCTGTGTTGCTAGATGCTGCTCTGAACTGTACCAGTCCCTCAGGTCGCAGAGATGATCCCTGGGTCAGGACAAAGCTCAAATGGAACACTGTCCTTTCCCATTGGTCCTCTACTACCGGGGCTGTAACAGCAGATGTGGCTCTCAAGTTCAACGTGGAGATCTGGACCTCCTGGCCTTGGCACAACAGGATCCTCTGGCTGCAAAAAGAACTCGGGATGAGCAAATGTAGGGATCTTGACCCACCCAGACAACCCCTTTAGGCCACATAACACTGGATTTTAGAAGCCTCAGACACATCAGTAGGTGGGAGTTTAACCCATTTAGAGTCCAGCTTAACAGCAAGTAGGGATTTGGCATAGTCCAGAGGGGCGGTAGCCCCGGAAACAGCATAGTCCAGAGGGGCGGTAGCCCCAGAATCAGCATAGTCCAGAGGGGCGGCGGGCACCAGATCAACAGGCTGGGCAGCGGGCACATCAGACTGGGTAGCAGCCCAGGAACCAGCATAGTCCAGCAGGGCAGCAGCAGCCCGGGAACCTGCCGTGGCAAGCTTGGCAACAGATGGCAGGTCACCTGCGGCAGACTTGGCAACAGATGGCAGCATGGAGAAGGCATGTACACCATCGGCAAGCGTCAGCATGGAAGAGGAATGGACACCATATGCAAGCGACATCAGCGTGAAGGAGGCAGGGACACCATCAGCAGGCGGCATCAGCATGGGAGGAGGCAGGGACATCATCAGCAGGCGGCAACATGGAGGAGGCATGGACATTATCAGCAGGCGGCAACATGGAGGAGGCATGGATATCATCAACAGGCAGCAACATGGAGGAGGACTGGATCGCATCAGCAGTCTGCATGGAGAAGGACTGGATCGCATCAACAGTCTGCATGGAGGAGGACTGGATCGCATCAGCAGTCTGCATGGAGGAGGACTGGATCGCATCAGCAGTCTGCATGGAGGAGGACTGGATTTCATCTGCAGCATTTGTCGGCATTGAGGAGGAGGACTGGATCATATCAGGCACTGGATCGGTGGGAACAGGATCAGCAGGTAACATGGATAGTGTCACAGGTATAAGAGCAGGAGGCAAGCTTTGTTTCTTTTTCTTTGGCTTAGATATTGGAGTCCTGCACATAGTTGCCTTGTGCTGACCAGACTGTACTGCTGATGGGAAGGTAGTAACAGTACTAGTGTAGCGCCCCCCTACTTTCAGTACGGGCGCTACACGAAAGTTAGTGGGGAATGGGAGGCTTAGTTTTACTCCCATTCACAAATTATGGAAATTCAGGTTGCTGTCAATTCCAGAATTTGTCCTGTAGGTCAGTCTGCGCTCCAGGGGTGCATTGACACCTCTGGGCGGCAGTTGGCGCTAGAGGCATTCTGGCAGACCCACCTGCTCCCAGCAGCCAATCAGAGGAGTGCTTCCCTCGTTGGGCATGCTGGGGGGGGTATATTTGTGGTAGTCGCTTTTTGGCGGCTCTTGCTTGCGGGGCCCGAGTTCCAGGTGCGGTACCCACCTTCAGTATACGCGCATCCATGGGCCCCGCCACCGTGTCCTTCCATGCCGAGACCTGATATTATGGCACTGACCAGCCAGTTTAAATCTGAAATCTCAGCAGTCTCTGAGAGGGTCTCCCACGTGGAAACAAAAATGGGTGAATTTGCCTCTACATTTAATGAACTGATGAACTGGTCGATGCTCACAATGACAGGGATGATGAGATTTTGCAGATACAAGAGAAATTGGCAAATTTAGAAGACAGATGAAGGAGGAATAACATTAAGATAAGGGGAATTCCTGAGACAATCAAACCTCATGATTTAAAAGCTTACTTTGTTAATGTCATGAAAGCTGTACTCCCTGAGGCCTCTCAAGAAGATTTTATAGTGGACCGTATTCACAGGCTTCCTAAGCCTAAACATATTGCCTCACACTTGCCCAGGAATACTATTGTAAGGATCCATTTTTTTCACACCAAGGATCAATTCATGGCTGCTGTTAGATGCAGCGAGGATTTGCCCTCTGATCTGCAAGAGCTCTCTTTTTATACCGACCTATCTGCATCTACTATGCAGACACAGACGGTTAACTGGCTAGCATTACAAAACCTCTGAATAACCACAAGATAGTATACAAATGGATTTATCCTGCGAGGCTGCTAATAATTAAAGATGGCAACAACCACATGATTGCAAGTGTCCAGGAAGGTATGCACGTCCTGCAAGAGTGGCGAGTTATTCCCTCTGGGGATATTGAGGGGAGCCGGGCTGGAACACCTGCATCAACTAGAGGTGAATCGGATGTCGAGACAGGCTAATATTGAGGCCTAATTGCCAAAATCATTTATATCTCTTTTAGTCTCAGTAACACGTTCATTTTAATTTATGTTTGTCCGCCCGGACCAAGTAAAGATTTCTTTATCCCATTTCAGTAAGTCTAGTTTTATTCGTCTACCCAATGCTACATACCGTAGTTAAGTTTGAATAATTTGTTTAAGTTTCTCGATACCTTAGTCCCTAAGTAGCTTATATGGGAATCTGTCCATCTAAAATCAAATTGCGTAGTTATCTGATGTAGTAGTGAGGATTTTATTTCCATTCCCATTGCCTCTAATTTCCCATAGTTAACCTTAAAATTGGACAATTTTCCATATTCTCTTAGTTCTGCCAGCAGGGAAGGCAGGGCTATAACCGGGGACGTTATAAAGAAAATTAGGCCATGGGCATATGCCGCCAGTTTCTGTTCTTCCCCCTTCGTTATTATCCCCTTAATGTTTGGATTTGCCCGTATATTCCTTAAAAAGGGTTCTATTGTCAAAATAAAAATAATAGGTGAAAGTGGGCAACCTTGTCTTGTCCCATTTCGAATAAGAAATGGCTCCGAAATGTTATCATCTATTTTAACCCTCACGCTCGGTTCTGAGTATAGATTATCGAACCAGCTCATCATCCCTTCTCTGAGTCCTATATGCTGTAGCGTTGCTTTTAGAAACATCCATTACACTTTATCGAAAGCTTTTTCTGCGTCAGCAGATACTAATATAATTTGCATCCTCTTTTTTTGTGCTAGATAAAACGCACTCACCACCCGTTGTGTGTTTTCTCTTCCCTCTCGCCCAGGGGTGAATCCCACTTGATCTGGGTGTATTAAATCCGGGATATACTCTATTAATCTTGTGGCAAAAATGTTAAGTGAACACTTTCAGGTCCACATTCAACAGTGATATAGGACGGTAGCTAGCGCATTGTGATGGATGTTTACCTTCCTTTGGGATGACTGTTATATGTGCCAACAGCGTCTCATTCTGTATTTTCTTTCCCTCCTGCAGTGAGTTATAAGCTGCTATAAATCTGGAAGCCAATTTCTCAGCGAACATTCTATAATACGATAGGGTGTACCCATCCGGATCTGGTGCCTTACCCGATTTAACACTTTTATTGCTTCCATGAACTCCTCTATTGTAATTGGTTCATCCAATCTTCTAGTTATTTCCTCTGTTAACTTTGGCATCTGTGTTTCTCTGATATACCCCCTAGCTGCTTCCAGTTTCCTTTGAGCATTTTCTGGTGTGAGTTTCTCTTCTAACTGATATAATTTCTCGTAGTACTCCTTAAAGCATTTTGCGATTTTCTGTGGGGCATTAATCATTTCATCATTTTGTGTCTTAATTTGTGCGATATGGTTACGTGTATTGGCTTATCTCAGGGCATTTGCTAACATTCTACCTGGTTTGTTGCCAAACTCATAGAATGTTTGCCTCCCCCTGGTTACTTTGGCTTTTGCTTTATCGATTAGTAATAGATTAAACTTTTCCCGCGTGTTGTCTAGTTCTTGTTCTATCGATTGTGCCTGGGATTTTTTATGTACCGTTTCTAGCTCCCCAATACGTTTAAACATCAAGTCTATCTGTTCATTTAATTTCTGTTTCCTATGTGCCCCCATCGAGATTAAATTACCTCTCATTACACACTTATGTGTTTCCCACCAACAAAAGGGAGTTGGTTCTCCTGTGTCGTTCAATTCAAATTCCTCCCATAGTTTCCCTTCATATTCACTGTCTTTTAATAGGGTCTCATTTATCTTCCAGTGCCATTCCTTCATATCAGCCTCCCCGAATTTTATTGTGCAGCTTGTTGGAGCATGGTCTGAAAGGGTGATAGATCCAATAGAGGCATCTACAAGAGATGTGGCTAGGCTCTGGGAGAATAAAACATAATCGATTCTAGTATATGTTTTATATCTCACCGCAAAAAACATGTAGTCCCTATCCTGTGTGTGTATAGTCCTCCAACTATCTATCAATTGTAAATCTTATAAGAGTTTTTTTGCTTTTCTAAATTTAGTATATGACAGATGGTAAATACCTTTCGAAGTGTCCTTTATAGGGTCTAAAGCCATGTTAAGATCGCCACCCGTTACCAGAATTCCTTCCCTATGTTGCTGGACCAATTGCAGGCAATGCAGGTATGTTTCCAAACAATTTATCTGGTCTACATTTGGTAAGTATATATTCACTAGTGTGACTTTTTGTTGATTCAGAGTTCCCTTCACTATTAAGAGAGTTTTTAAGGTTCGGGGTTTTGTCCCCTTTAAAATGTGTTTCTTGTAAAAAAATAATCCGTGATTTAAGTCTACCTAGTTCAGAGAGCAGCCTAACTCATTTCTCTGGGATATTAAGTCCTTTAACGTTATATGAGGTAAAAGTTATTTTAGTAATTTCTGTCCTGATTGGGGCCGTCCAGTAGGGGAGGCAAAGGGAGGGCAGAGCGAGAGCACAGACGGGCAGGAGGGAGAGAGAGGGGGAAAAAAAAATACAAATTATTAATAAAAAAAAATGGAAAAAATAATAAACTCTTTTTATTTAAAAAACAAAACAAAAAAACTCCTTCTTTTACTTTCCTCTGGGAGATCAAACTCCCGCATTTATGACCTGGTTCAACACCGGGACCAAGCCACTCAAAAAAAAAGAAAAGAAAAAAAAAACCCGGAAAAACGCCTCCGACTTATCCTCCACTCAGAGGAGAGGCGTTTATTGAGGGGGGTGTTGTAGTTCAGGCCAGAGTTTGTGCCTGGAGTGCTCTCGCTTTGTACTTCCATAGACTTTTCGGTAATCCCCATATTTAACTTTTATCTTTATCTTATAACCTTACATCATATACAGTTTATATTCTCTTTCTGTCCCCCATAGCCCCTGTCATTCCCCTCCTTGCATATACCTTAAACAATCAGCATATGTTTATCAAATTTCCATCACATCAACCGTATCTCCTTATAACACAGCCCAGAAAAAATGAAATACACCTATATACTTATATAAGCATATACTTATATAAGCATTTACAATATAGCATTCTTTATAGTCATATATGCCCAACTTGTATTCAGATTCCTCCCTCCTCCCTCCATTCCTATTTCTCCCATTTTCCCTCTGCTTTATTTGCATCTACATACAAGTCTATTCCCATGAAGAGTCTGGGCTCCCCCTCCCCCCCAGCCCGACGGGAGAGGTCCCACCGTGCCCCCCCTTATCTTCCTCACCAAAACAAACAAAAAAAATGGAGGAAGAGGGGGATCTCCTTCGCCAGTATTCCTCTTATTTTATTGTAACTATATACAAATCTGTTCCTGATAGGAGTCCAACCTCCCCCCTTTGCCCCCCCCCCCCCACAAAAATATAGATCCCAACCTGTGCCCATACCATCCTATTACATTCCTTAAAACAAAAAAAACCCCTGTCTTAATTACCCTTGTGTCCAAAAAAAACAAAACACCACACCATTCTATGAACTCCTCCCCCTCTACTCCCCCCCATATCCCTTACTTTCCCTCTCCACCCATTATCCCCCTCCTACCTTACCCTGTTGCTGTACCTCATCCCTTATCATCCCTTATCTGAATTGTACCTAATCACAGTTATTACAATTTTCTTCACGTAAAACGTAATATCTATTGCCACACCAAAACCCCCCCCCCCAAAAAAACCTCCCTTCACCCAAAAAAAAACCCTCCCACAATCCCATTCCCTCCCCTCATGGTCCAGGGGGAGTAGGGGGGAAGCCCATCCTATCTCCCCCAGGGAAAAAAAACACAAAAATGCAAAAAATTGTCCATAAGTTGCCCAGTACATGTAGCTGTTAGAGGTTTACGAGAAACCTTTTATCATTTATCATTGTCAGAAATGCTAAAAAAAAAAGGGACAAAAAGAGGGGCATATGGAGAACAGATATTCTCCTTTTTAAAGAAAAGATTCTATGTATTTATTGATCAAACTTGTGGAGTAATTCAGTGGTCTGCTGTACTCAGGCGGTGTTGTCCCTTTATTCTGATATGTCTGAGATTTCCTCTGCAGGGCTGCTCCTCTCTCTGTCTGTTGGTAAGTCTCTCCAGTTAGGTACTTCGAAGTCCTCCGAGCCCAGGAACTGAAATAGTTCTGGCAACTGCTCTGGGTCATGTAACTTAAATGTGTCACCATATTTTTTAATTGTCAAGGAAATTGGGTACCCCCATCTATATGATGCCACCTTTAGTCGTATATGGTCCAATAAGGGCTTCAGCCTCCGCCGTCTATCCCTTGTTTGACGACATAAATCAGGGAACACCTGAATCTCCTCTTTGTTTAATTCTATTGATTCTTTCTGCCATGCTGCTCTCATTATCTCCTCCTTTACCCTAAAGAAATGTACTCATAAAATATCTTTTGGATTTATTTGAGCGGGATTGAGCACTGAAGGGATCCTATGCACCCTGTCCAGTTCAATATAATTGTCGAGGGGGGGGGGGGGTCTCCCCAATATTTCATTAAAGATGGGTACGACTTTTCCTCTTAGCTCTGCAGTTGTAACTACTTCTGAGACACCTTTGATCCGTATATTGTTTCTTCTGCTTCTGTTCTCATGTTCTTCTGCTTGTAATTGTAGTGCCTGCAGTCTTTGGTGTTGTATTTAAGTTTTCTCCTCCATCAAATCTATACGCTTATCAGTTAGACCTTGCAATGTTGTACAGCTATGCATCTTTTCGTCTTATACCTCTGTACTCAATTTCCTCTATTAGAGGGCCCAGCCACTTGCTCATCATCACTTGAATGTCCTAAGAGCACTTATTCATTTCCTGATATCCTGCTCCCCTCCCAGGTCTCTTTTCACTGTGCCTTGTCCTTTTGAGCGATTATCCAATGAGCCATTGTCAGGCCTATCTGTCATGTCAGCCATATTTTCCAGCGTTGCCTCTGTACCCTGTACCTTTAGGCTGCTAGCCAGTGGGTCATTGTCATCCATACCTGTCATATCAGCCATGTTTTTCTGCAATATGTTTGTGTCTGGTAACAAAGCTACTAAGGGAGATGCTTCGCTCACCTCTATTCGCCTCTCACCTGACATTCAGTGTTGTACCGCCAATGCCTCTTTCACCCACTCCTTCACTCGCTCCTTTACTTGTCGCGTCTGCTTTGGCTGTCTCTCCACTGACCATTGATAGCGTGTGCCTATCCCAGCTTCCTTGCTAATAGCCACACGGTGCTCCAATCTCGCTCTGCCGTTCAGTCCAACGCTCAACGGGCTCATGCCGCCTCCACGTTGAAACTGCAGGCGTGTGGGGTATAGATGGATGGGAGTGAGTGCTTAGCCCTCCTACCCGTTTCTCATCCCCTGGCATGGGCCGCCTGATTCTCTGGTCTGGTCTATCTCAGCGCTTCCACTAGTGCTTCTTAGGAGAGCACTGTCAAGACACCCAGCACTGCACGTCTCACTCTCACTCTGCCATGATCAGCCACACCCCCCAGTAGACAATCAATTTAAGCAAAGAAAAAAAATAAGGAAAAAACAAAACAGTCACATTGTCTACAAACTATGCGGCAGCCTGTATACAGTGAAAAATTGACAGATTATCTCATGATTGCCTCCTAATCCATCTCTGCTTAAATCCTACGGTATTACACCAATTAGGTCATATTTTCTTCCAAAACCCCTCCTCCTTTTATTGTCTCTGACCTATGTCTGACAAAACATACTCCTTCTCATTTTGTATTATTCCCCCCACCCCCAAAAGCAGGAGCATTAAGTATACCCAGGGCTTTTTTTCAGGGGGAACTTGGTGGAACTCAGTTCCTCCATCTCTGGCTCAGACCCTTGGGGGGTGCCTGCTCATCACAATCACTTGTAAACACAGAAGTCCGATTTCTGTGTTTACAGGTGACAGCTCTATACTCTGTGTGTAACCCTTCTGAACCTTCCTACTGTTCGTGAAATTTGACTGACCACACCCACTATTTGATGTGATTTGGAGGGTGCGTCTGGGTGGAGAGGTGGAGGGGTTTTGGAGGGTCGTGGTTGAGTTCCAGCACCTATTATTCGTTAGCCTCATTAACAAGGTGAGATAGCACTGAGTTTTTGTATATCTGTATTGAAATTTGTGAAAGGTGTTACAAAAAGAAAGCGGGATCATCCATCATTGGGTAGGTTGTACATTTTTGGGAGATCCTTCGTACTTCTGACCAGCATTGTCTGATCTAAAGACATGTCCAACATACATGCAGTAGGGTTCCCCGCCCCTTGTTGCATCTCCAACACTGGTCTGAAGCCTCAGGGAAAAACCTATGTAGTCTCAAAGGGGTATAGTACCATATGGTCATTAACCGCTTAAGGACCGCCTCCTGCACATATACGTCGGCAGAATAGCACACCTGGGCACAAGCACGTACAGGTACGTCCTCTTTAAGTGCCCAGCCGTGGGTCGCGGGCGCGCACGCGCGTCCCGGTCCGAAGCTCCGTGACCATGACCGCGGGACCAGCGGACCCGATCGCCACTGGAGTCCCGCGATCGGTCCCCGGAGCTGAAGAACGGGGAGAGCTGTGTGTAAACACAGCTTCCCAGTTCTTCACTGTGGCGCCGTCATTGATTGCGTGTTCTCTTTTATAGGGGAACACAATCGATGACGTCACACCTACAGCCACACCCCCCTACAGTTAGAAACACAAATGAGGTCACACTTAACCCCTTTGGCGCCCCCTTGTGGTTAACTCCCAAACTGCAATTGCCATTTTCACAGTAATCGGTGCATTTTTAATGCATTTTTTGCTGTGAAAATGACAATGGTCCCAAAAATGTGTCAAAATTGTCAGATGTGTCCGCCATAATGTCGCAGTCACGAAAAAAAACGCTGATCGCCGCCATTAGTAGTAAAAAAAAAAAGAATTAATAAAAATGCAATAAAACTATCCCCTATTTTGTAAACGCTATACATTTTGCACAAACCAATCGATAAACGCTTATTGCAATTTTTTTTACCAAAAATAGGAAGAATACGTATCGGCCTAAATTGAGGAAATTTTTTTTTTTTATATATATTTTTGGGGGATATTTATTATAGCAAAAGGTAAAAAATATTGCTTTTTTTTTCAAAATTGTCACTCTTTTTTTGTTTATAGCGCAAAAACTAAATACCGCAGAGGTGATCAAATACAACCAAAAGAAAGCTCTGTTTGTGGGAAAAAAAGGACGCCAATTTTGTTTGGGAGCCACGTCGTACGACCGTGCAATTGTCAGTTAAAGCGACGCAGTACCGAATCGCAAAAACTGGCCAGGTCCTTTAGCTGCCTAAAGGTCCGGGTCTTAAGTGGTTAACTTATAATTAAGTTCCTGGGTTCTAGTGCAAATTGATGAATTCAATGAGAGGTATACTATCTTCTGGTTTTGAGCTGATGTGAAAGTCCTGTTGAGGTCTCTTGCCCATTTTCCAATTGCTGGCATCTCATAGTTGTCTTGGGGTGCAATTAACAATGTATAAATCTTATTAATTATTTGAGTAAGGGGGCTCCCTATCTTCAGAATATGTTTCAAATTTTGTCATTTCCCGTCTGTAGCTTCTCACTAGGGCCTAGTGAATTGAAGAAATGGCGGAGTTGTAATGCCTGCCAATGTCCTATTTCAAATTGGCCTCCCAGCTGCATCAAAGAAGCAACAGTAGGCCATGAATCCAATGAGTCTAAAAAATCTGATGCTTGCGTATAGCCCTTCTCCCAAATCTCAAAAAAGCCCCTACCTCCATCCCTGGTCCAAAACTTGGATTACCCAATATTGGGTACAATGGTGATTGTAACAACAAATATTTAGGGTTCAGACATATCTTAGAACTTACAAAAAATATATAAAATATTGCGCCAAAAATGGTAATAGTAAAAGCTGCTAACACAACAATAAGATGAAAATTGTAACAGTGCAAAGATAATAAAGTGTAGCGCTGAGTGTTGGAAGAGATGAGATGACCCCACTCTATAGCATAAAAAATGCTAAATTATAAAATGTGAAAACCAAAAGTGATATGTACAAATCACTGTATACATACTAAATATCATGTGTGTGTACGCAACATGAATTCATGAAACACTACTGATCATAGTGGTAAACAACACAAAAAGAGTAAGTGTAAATAACCAAGAGTGACATAAAAAACCCACTGCAATAAAAGAAATGACTCAAATAATCGCTGAATGGAATATAAAACAAAGTCCAAAGTGAATTCCGTGACATCCGTCACTGTGAAATCATCAATAAATGTCCAGGTTAAATGTCACAAATCGGTGTGAAGGAATAATGAATAACTTCAAATGATCTATATAAGCAGGAGTGGTGTGCTGTTCGGAAACGTCACCAGGAAGTGCCTTCACCTTAGGGCTGGGGGGAGAAATAAATACTCTTACCCTCCAATGTGGACCCAACTCGCCCTACAGTGGTGGATTGCTTGTGCTTATGTCCAAATCAAGGGCTCGAGGGAACCGGATCTGCAGATCATCTCCTCTCTCATCCACGGCACCTCCTCCAGGATTGATAACTCCACAACAGGGACCCGATATGGTGAGGTAAAGTATCCAGACCAAAAAACTTTCCCAGATGTCAAATATATGAAAAAAAAGGGAAATCCTCCACATGGTGTAAATCCAAAAAACTGAATTTATTAAAATCTTAAAAAGCCCCACAACCTAAAATATTGTAAAAAAATCCAAACACCGATTTGTGACATTTAACCTGGACACTTATTGATGATTTCACAGTGACGGATGTCACGGAATTCACTTTGGACTTTGTTTTATATTTCATTCAGTGATTATTTGATTAATTTCTTTTATTGCAGTGGGTTTTTTATGTCACTCTTGGTTATTTACACTTATGCCGTGTACACATGATCGGTTTGTCTGATGAAAACGGTCTGATGGACCGTTTTCATCAGACTAACCGATCGTGTGTGGGCCCCATCAGTTTTTTATCCATCGGTTAAAAAACTAGGAACTTGTTTTAAAATGATCTGATGGTTAACTAACCGATAGGAAAAAAACGATCGTCTGTAGGCACGTCTATCGGGTAGAAATCCACGCATGCTCAGACTAAATTAGGGGACGGGAGCGCTCGTTCTGGTAAAACTAGCGTTCGTTATGGAGATAGCACATTCATCACGCTGTAACAGACAGAAAATCGTGAATCGTCTTTTACTAACACAAAATCAGCTAATGCAGCCCCAAGGGTGGCGCCATTGGATTTGAACTTCCCCTTTATAGTGCCGTTGTACGTGGTTTACGTGACCGTGTTCTGACACAATTGTTTTTTTAACCGATGGTGTGTAGGAACGACTGATCATCAGTCAGCTTCATCGTCCGTTTTCATCGGATGGACCGATTGTGTGTACAGGGCATAACTCTTTTTGTGTTGTTTACCACTATGATCAGTAGTGTTTCATGAATTCATGTTGCGTACACACACATGATATTTTAGTATGTGTACAGTGATTTGGCACATATCACCATTGGTTTTCACACTTTATAATTTAGCATTTTTTATGCTATAGAGTGGGGTCATCTCATCTCTTCCAACACTCAGTGCTACACTTTATTATCTTTATATCTTAGAACTTATTAGGGTGTCGGGCCTATGAAATGGTGTTTTTTAAGAGAGTCAGGTATTCCTGCATAGCACCAGGGTGCTCTACGCAGGGGTACCTGCCCATCCTCCTGTTCCAATTCAATCCACTGTTTAAACTCTGTATGTCTGCACCAGTCTATGGCCTCGTACACACGACAGAGAAACTCGACGTGCTTGGCACGTCGAGTTCCTCGTCTCGTTTTGGGATGAAGCCGCCGAAGAGCTCGGCGGGCCGCCTTCTCCTATAGAACAACGCGGCCAACGAGAAAATAGAGAACATGTTCTCTATTTTCTCGTCGAGCTCCTCGGCGGCTCCATCGAGCCAAAACTGTACAGACGACAGAGATTCTCGGCAGAATCCGGGTTTTGACCGAGTTTCTCGGCGAATTCTGCCGAGAATCTCTGTCGTGTGTACGAGGCCTTTGACTCTGCCTAAATGTGCCACTTGATGGTACTTAGAAACATCTGGGACTGCAAGGCCCCCATGACACTTAGAGAGGGTTACATAGCTTTGGCTAACCCTTGGTCTTTTTTTTTTTTTTTGCCCAAAAAAAGGCAGAAGGGACTTGCACCGGTATCGTTTGAAATAAATACAGAAATGTTGGTAATATACTCAATTCGATCGTATTACAGCGGCCAAACCATGAGTAAAGTCCATGCTGCCATCTGTCCAGCAAGGAGCGGACTACCTTATATAGCGGAGGAAAATTTACCATGAAGATCTTATCTATTTTTGATAGAATTTGTATCCCCAGATATTTTAACGCTGATCATACCCATTTAAAATTAAAGTTGTGTTGAATAATTTTCTCCACTGATATAGGAAGGGCCACTACCATTGCTTCCGATTTCGCATGGTTGATTTTTAAGTTTGCTAGTGCCCCATAACCTTCTATTTCCTTCATCAACTTTGGCAAAGAAACGTGGGGACTGGACAAGGAAAACAGCAGATCGTCTGCATAGGCAGAAATTTTGTAATTACGTCTCCTATTTGAAGGCCATAGATGTCTGAATTTTGCCTGATTCTATTCAATAGGGGTTCAAGAGAAAGAGCAAACAGCATAGGGGAAAGTGGGCATCCCTGGCGCGTCCCATTTGAGATTTTAAATGGCTCTGAGTATATTCCATTTACTTTAACCAAGGCCTGGGGGGAGGCATACACTCCCGCTATCCATCTTAGCATGTGCACTCCCATTCCCATATGTCTCAACACCCCAAACATAAACCGCCAGCTTAACCTATCAAACACCTTCTCCACGTCGGTACTCAGGAAAATACAGGGCGTTTTTGTTCCATTGGCCCAGTGGACCAGGTTGAGTGCTTTAATAGTATTATCCCTGGCTTCCCGGGTCGGGATAAACCCAACCTGTTCTAGGTGTACCAATTGGTTCAACAGCGACTGGAGGCGAGAGGCCAGCAATTTGGTGAAGAGCTTTAAATCTGTATTTAACAATGAGATTCGGCGGTAGCTCCCACACTCCGCCGGGTGTTTCCCATCCTTCGGGATAAGCAATATATGTGCCCTAAGTGCGTCCGGCGGGCAATCACATTGAACACCTTGATCATGTTTTCCCCCAGTATTGGGAAGAAATGCCTATAGTATTGGATGGTAAATCTGTCTGGACCTGGTGCCTTCCCATGCTTAACTGTCTTCATCACTGCCCTCAATTCTTCTATTGATATAAGGGTTTCCAGGATATTACGGTCCAGGGATGACAACCTAGGCAAACAGGCAGAAATTAGGTATTCCTCTATTCTGGCCCAAGGTACGGGCGTTGGGACCAAGTTGTAGAGTGAGGAATAATACTCTCTGAATCTCTGGGCAATATCTTTAGGAAGTAAAATTTGTTATTTTCCCTTTATGTGAGGCACATATACTGACTTCCCCTTCTCCTTTAACTTCCTTGCCAGCACTTTGCTACATTTATACCCCAGTTTTTTTCTTTCCTGACTGTATTGCCGCTTTTGCATTATACCTAAGTAAGTCTGTCAGTTGTCTCCTCAGATGTGTCAACATTTTCCCTATTAACAGTATCTGTGGTTTCTTGTGCTGGAGCTCAAGTGTCTGGATTTCTTCTACTAATTTTGTAGACTGCGCCTCTCGTGCTTTCTTCAGACGAGAGCCGTGCTTAATCAATACACCTCTCATTACAGCCTTATGCGCTTCCCATATCTTGCCCGGGTCACTCCCCAGAAAAACATATAGTCCCTCTCGCACGCATGCAACAGCCTCCAGACATCTATCAGTTGCATCTCCTGCAGCTTCTGCAGAATACTCCTCCTGGTGCCCCCTGAGGTGGAGGAAAACCCTGATGATGTATCCACTTTAGGGTCCAATGGTATGTTAAGATGCCCTCCTAGGATCATTTTACCCTCTGTAAACTCAGCCAGTTTGGTCAGGGTTTTTAAAAAGGTATCTTGGTGTATATTTGGTACATAGATGGTGGCCAGTGTCACCTTTATGCCCCCAATATATCCCTTTAAAAATAAAAAACGTCCCCCTACATCCATCTGTTTGTCTAACAAGGACCAAGACAACTTGTTTGAAATTAAAATGGACACCCCTTTGGACTTGGATATATGATTGTGTGCATGATACGCACACAGGAAAAATCTATTCTGTAAGTATGGGAGTCCGCCCGTCTTGAAATGTGTCTCCTGCACGAATGCAACATCCGTACAGGTTTGTTTAGTTCGTTAAGCAACATCTCCTTTTTTAAGAGACATTAAGTCCTTTGGCGTTAATGGTGGTTACCCTTATTCCCTCCATCCTGGGAGAGAGCCCGAGAAGGCTAAAGGGGAAAAAAATATTTTGGTGCGGTGTTCCCCTTAAGCACTTAAGGACCCCTTCACGCCGATATACATCGGCAGAATGGCACGACTGGGCACAATCACGTACCTGTATGTGTCTCTTTAAGCCCAGCCGTAGCTCCGTGACCGTAGCAACCCGGTCCGAAGCTCTGTGACAGCGCCCGCGGGACCCGATCGCCGCCGATGTCCCGCGATTGGTCAGCGGAGCTGAAGAACGGGGAGAACGCCAATTTTGTTTGGGAGCCACGTGGTACGACAGCGTAATTGTCAGTTAAAGCGACACAGTGCCGAATCGCAAAAAGGGGCAAGGTCCCTAACCTGCATAATGGTCTGGGTCTTAAGTGGTTAATATCCATACCAGACCTAAAAGGGCCTTATATGGAATTTGGGGGGACCCCCACATTTTTTTTTTTGGTTCGAGGTTCCCCTTAATATTCATACCAGACCCAAAGGGCCTGGTAATGGACCAAGGGGGAACCCATGCTGTTTTTGTTTTCAATTACTTTTATCTGTATTGCCGGAACACAGCAATTCATTATAGCCGCGAGTAGATTTAAATGACTTTGTTTCCTTTAGAAATGTCATTTTGTGCAGGGACTTTGCTAAGCACCGGAAACATGCGCTACTTTACAGGCATACTATAGACACCCCCAGGTACGAAATTTAAAGGAATATTTCACTTTTAGGCTTCATTTCCACTGGCGTTTTTACAGCCATTGTTGTTAGCCTTTTTTACAGCTTAAAAACGCATGTCCATGTTTATTTTGGGTTTTTGAGCATTTTTTAACATCTGGCGTTTTTACAGCTCTACTCTGGAGCTTCAGAACGCCCTGGTACTGCGTTTTTTTTACAGCTCAAAAACGCCTATGCCATTTGTAGCTCAAAAACGCCTATGTGGGCATGATGCCATAGAATAACATGGACAGGCGTTTTTAAGCTTTAAAAAACGCTCAGAAAAGTGGCTGTAAAAACGCCAGTGGAAATGAAGCCTTATTGTTTCACTTTTAGCATTAATAAAATCACTGCACCCGAAAAAAATGCAGTTTTTAAAAACAAAATTGCATTGATACATGTCCCCTGGGGCAGGACCCAGGTCCCCAAACACTTTTTATGACAAAAACTTGAATATTAACCTTTAAAATTAGCACTTTAGATTTCTCCCATAGACTTTAAAAGGGTGTTCCGCGGCTTTTCGAATTTGCCACGAACACCCCACATTGTTCGCTGTTCGCCGAATGGGCGAACAGCCAATGTTCGAGTCAAACTCATGTTCGACTTGAACATAAAGCTCATCCCTACTCCTGAGAGACACCTGCTGGTGGACACTGGAACTGCAGCAAACAGCCCAGAGCAGGATAGTGCCACCAGCAGGTGAACTTAATCCTAACACTGCTGCTCCTAAGTACATTGAAATGTTGTCAACCGTGGTTTGCTCTTAGCAGATAATTTTTCCCACTGTACTCATACTGTGGATTTGGATTATATACAAAGACATGCCTATGCAGTACCTTTCCTGACTCCCAATATTTTGGAAAATAAATATTATAAATAGAACTCCTTGATTATTATTTTTTTTCTTCTTGAAAGTTGTCTCAAGACACCTTGGCTGGTAGCCCCTGTGCATATGTTCTTCATACGTTCCCCAAGGAAGCTGTTTGTATTGTTTAACTTTGTAGGCATTATAAAATAATTACCAGAGATACTTTTGTTTCTAAGAAGCCTTTTCAAAGCATGATAGATGCAGTTTTTCCTGGCTGAATTACTGTACTCACCATGAAATGTTTACTGAACTTCATTATTAATTCTTTTGAAATATATTTACTTTATATTATATTCACTATATACAACCCAGTGTTTTTCAGAGAATAAACACAGACAATCCATAAACTATATAAAATAAGACTAATTACACTGTGTAGCTGGCCATTAATGAGCAACAGTGACATATGGATAAACCTTTCAGAGATGAACTTCTCAAAATGGGGTTGTTTTAAGGATTCATGTTATTGAGATTTTTATTTTTTTTGTCTCTCAGGTCTTAACTATGATCAACCTATTTATTGCACTTTTATAGAGTTAGCAAGATGGTATTATACAAAGGTAAGCGACGTGGTATTTCGAGACAGCGCGGACGCTCTCCCTGGGGACATGCGGTGCAGTATCAGTTGAACGCCAGACCAAATCACCATTTGCTGATCAAGCATTACCTGCTTATTTTCTGCTTGTCAACTGTTTTGTTCTGCCTGCTCTTTTGTGCCCCAGTATTCATGAGGTTCATATCAATCCTTGTGAGCCCGTTCTAAGCTATCCCCCTTCATGCGCCAGGGGTAACTTACCAGACCCAGTGCTTGATGCTTCCGACCAGCTTGGAACCCTCCTGAAGAAGCGGCATTGCCGGGAAACCGGTCGAGGTTTTCAACTCCACTCAATTGTCATAGTTGGTTGTATACCCAATCTTGAATTGTGGGGTCTGTCCCTAATTGTTTTTAATCTGTAACCTGTTTTATGTAAATAAATTTTGTTTTTTACACCTACCTTGTTTCCTATCAGTGCCGTGAAAGTCCCAATCCCTTTCCCTCCCCCTTTCTTTTGACCTATGCTTATAGAATTGCCTAGGCCCCAAGCAGCCTATGGCTCTTTAAACTATTAGGTCATACATTTTACATAATAAACGGGATGCTGGCACAATTAAATTGGCTGTACTATTAGCCTAATTGAGGCAATACTCACTCTTTTCGACGTGGTATTTCATCAAATATTTGATTTTAAACATTGCAAGAAGGTGTCTTAATGAGTAGTAGTCTAATAAGATCAATAATGTTCCACAGATGTAAGAGAAAGAAAGTTGTTATTCTGATATGTCCCTCAAGTACTTAGATACAAGAGATGTTCTTCTCTTTTGGTATCCAATTGTCAGCATATACTGATAATACTTGATATAATATACAAAGTACTCTGTTGCCCACTGGTGCCCAACCTGGGGACAGATATGATGTGTGGCCATTGGTCCGCAGCAGTTTGTAATGGCAACATTGATTATGGTAACAACATTGATCTCTACTAGCCTCATGTAACATGTTCCCAGTTTCATTGTTCACACTCTTTGGCCCTCATTTCCTCTATGAGCTCTACAGTTTCTGACAGTACGCTCAAGCATTACATATATTAAACATTATGCACGGCGATGGTGATGTCAGGGGCCACATCTGAGGCCCCCTTTAGCTCATAAGTGGACGACCACTGCTGTAGCCGCTTGGCTTAAGTTTAGAGGAGATGCAAACATTTACTGACTTTTGCTTTTAACTGAATTCTGCATTAGCAGAAATGGTTAGAGAGTGAAATAAAAGATTCAAAATGCAATGCAGTAGTCACACAATATAGGGGATTCGGGGGTCAGCAGATAAAACGACTGCAAGCAGGGCACACATAGGCCCCCATGGAAGTGTAGCATGCTGAAGATTCTTACAGAGGCTGTAGCTCTTCAATGGAGTGAGATAGAGGGCATGGGCTGCCAGAGATGTATCATCATTTGCAGGGAGCTGCTTATGGGATTGGAAATTACAATGTTGTTTTAACTATACTACATTTAGCTTTAAAGTGCGCCACATTTATTTTATAAATGTTTGGGCCCAATGCTGTTTTCAGGTTATTTTCTTGTATATTTCTGGCTAAGGGTTCATCGTCACCATGGATCCAATGAAAAGTTATCCATTGTATTATTTGTAAGCAGGATGAACACAGCCAAAATAAATAACCAAGGATCTCCCTGTTGTCAAAACAGATTCAGCAAAGATTAACAATTCATCAGAGTGAAGAGAAATATCATCTTCATCAAAAATGATCTGAATCCTCTTTCCATGCAGTGTAAAAAATATTAGAATATAATGAGAATAGCAAGGCTGGGTCAGTTTCACACAAGTACACTAGAAGGGAAAGACAAATTACAAAAAAGAGCTTTATTTATTGGCTTGAGGTAAATTGGAATGCATATTGGCGTACAGTATCTTAAGCAATAGGAAATAAGTTTGCTGCTATGAACCGTGGAACAACAACCCACATAGTGACTTTTTAACGGTTTATTTTTCTATATTTTAAGATGGAATGATGGAATAAAACAGATACTTACATGCAGGTCAAGAATGTATTTGCAGAACTTGAAGCAAGAATTAGAACCTATAAGAAATGTTCAGTGATCGCAAATATAAGTGTAGCACCCTCTAGTGTGCTTGTACTACTAGTGTAAATGTAGGCAAAACGTAGTCTGGCTCATAGTTAAGCCTGGGCCTGGAAGCTCGGAGAAACTTTTAGAGGTTAGTGGGCAGAGGCCAGGAGGATTGATCTGCATACTCAGGGGAGCTTGGCCAATCCACAGGCAGTGGGCCTGGCAGGGTGGTTGAGCCAGTCCTTAAAGGGGTTGTAAAGTCAGAAGTTTTTTTTATCTTAATGCATTATATGCATTAAAATAAAAAGCCTTCTGTGTGCAGCAGCCCCCCTAATACTTATCTGTCCAGCGATGTCCACAAGTGTCTCAACCATCCGGGACTCTCCCTCCTGATTGGCTGAGATACAACAGCGGAGTCATTGGCCTCTGCAACCCCTACTGGGGTAGTGCTACATTAGGGAAGTTAATAGACACCAATAGTAAAGGGAGATAACCTAATGAATAAAATAGTGTAGCGCTACCCAAACAACTAAATCTTGTGCTTAAATCAAATTACTATGGCGAAACATACACATGTGACTTTTACAAATCTTCAATTAGTTGGCTTCTCCCCATATTCAGAGGCAGATGTGATAAAAGTCAAATGCATTATATAATTAAATCAATAAAGAAATGGTCTGACTAAAATCTTCAATTATGAACAGTGCCAACAATCTGAGGAATCTGAGGTCCAGCACAGAGGTGAGCATGAGCAGACTCGTGTACCACTGGGTGGAATGTATGTCACATGTTTTGTGGAACGGGGGGAGCATGTTCACAGAAGATTGTTGGCACTGTTGTTCATAACTGAAGATTTTTGTTGAACTATTTCCTAATTGATTTAATTATATGATGTGTTTGGACTTTTATCACATCTGCCTTTAAATATGAGGAGAAGCCGACTAATTGAAGATTTATAAACATCACATGTACTATACAGTGCCTTGTAAAAGAATTCATTCCCTTTGGCTTTTTACCTATTTTGTTACATTACAGCCTTTAGTTCAATGTTTTTTAATCTGAATCATATGTGATGGATCAGAACACAATGGTCTAAGTTGGTGAAGTTAAATTAGAAAAATATATACATAAAACAATTTTTCAGAAATAAAAAAATTGATAATTGGCATGTGCATATGTATTCACCCTCTTTGTTATGAAGCCCATAAAAAGCTCTGGTGCGACCAATTACCTTCAGGAGTCACATAATTAGAGAAATGATGTCCACCTGTGTGCAATCTAAGTGTCACATGATCTGTCATTACATATACAAATATTTTTGAAAGGCCCCAGAGGCTGCAACACCTAAGCAAGAGGCACCACTAACCAAACACTGCCATGAAGACCAAGGAACTCTCCAAACAAGTAAGGGACAATGTGGTTGAGAAGTCAGGGTTAGGTTATAAAAACATATCCAAATCTTTGATCATCCCTAGGAGCACCATCAAATCTATCATAACCAAATGAAAAAAACATGGCACCACAGCAAACCTGCCAATAGATGGCCGCACACCAAAACTCACAAACCTGGCAAGGAGGGCATTAATCAGAGAGGCAGCACAGAGACCTAAGGTAACCCTGGAGGAGCTGCAGAGTTCCACAGCAGAGACTAGAGTATCTGTACATAGGACGAAAATAAGTCGTACGCTTCATAGAGTTCGGCTTTATGGCAGAGTGGCCAGAAGAAAGCCATTACTTTCAGCAAAAAAAATAAAATGGCACATTTTGAGTTTGCGAAAAGGCATGTGGGAGACTCCCAAAATGTATGGAGGAAGTTGCTCTGGTCTGATGAGATTCAAATTGAACATTGTGGCCATCAAAAAAACTGCTATGTATGGCGCAAACCCAACACATCACATCACCCAAAGAACACCATCCCCACAGTGAAACATGGTGGTGGCATCATGGTGTGGGAATGCTTTTCAGCAGTCAGGACTGGGAAACTGGTCAGAGTTGAGGGAAAGATGGATGGTGCTAAATACAGGGATATTCTTGAGCAAAACCTGTACCACTTTGTGTGTGATTTGAGGCTAGGACGGAGGTTCACCTTCCAGCAGGACAATGACCCCAAACACACCTCTAAAGCAACACTTGAGTGGTTTAAAGGGAAACATGTAAATGTGTTGGAATGGCCTAGTCAAAGCCCAGACCTCAATCCAATAGAAAATCTATGGTCAGACTTGAAGGCCAACTTGAAGGCGCTGGAGCAGTTTTGCAAGGAGGAATGGGCAAAAATCCCAGTGGTAAGATGTGGCAAGCTCATAGAGACTTATCCAAAGCAACTTGGAGCTGTGATAGCCACAAAAGGTGGCTCTACAAAGTATTGACTTTAGGCAGGTGAATAGTTATGCACATTGACTTTTTCTGTTATTTTGTCCTATTTGTTGTTTGCTTCACAATAATAAAAAAAAAATCTTCAAAGTTGTGGGCATGTTCTTTAAATTAAATGATGCAAATCCTCAAACAATCCATGTTAACTTCAGGTTGTCAGGCAACAAAACACGAAAAATGCCAAGGGGGGTGAATACTTTGCAAGGCACTGTATATGTTTGTCATAGTAATTTTGATTTGAGCACATGATTTAGTTGTTTGGGTAGCGCTATGCTATTTTATTCATTACGTTATTCCCAAGGAGGTGTGGAATCACTTTAACTGTGTTACTTGCAACCCACACTAGATGAATGAATGTGCAGATAGTTGTTTGTTTAACTACTTTTAGTAAAGGCAGATACTCTTAAACAGTATCTTTATGTCATATTAAAAAGAGCCTAAAAGGAATACATTTTAATTCTTCATAATAAATGCACTATTATTTCTCCCTTATTAACAATAGTGACATCTGACCACCAGCAAACAAAGCCCACTTCCCAGTATGCATGTCACTGATGAGGTGGGAGACTACTTTTAGACAGTTATATCACATAAGTGGGATACTATTTACAGAAAAGCATATCCCACAGGTGGGAAACTACTGATAGAAAGTCTTAATCAGCTGGAAAAATAGTATTAGAATAAATCATTTGCAGCAGTTGCCTTTGTTCGGTTTGGCACAAAAAACAAAACATTTATTTTAAAAGCAACTCCAAATAATCTCCCAGCTATATGATATGACTTTCTATAAATAGTCTGCCACCTGTGGAATATGGACATAACTTTCTATAATTAGTCTCACCTAAGGGATATGACTTTCTGTAAATAGTCTTACAACTATGAGATAGAACATTCTATAAATTGTCTCCCACCTGTGGAATAGGATATTCTATAAATAGTCTCCCACTTGTGGAATAGGATATTCTACAAATAGTCTCCCACTTGTAGGATATAAATTTCCATAAATAGCCTCCCACCCATAGGACATGACTTTCTATAAATAGTCTCCCACCTCTGGGATATATAGATATGACTTTCTATAAATAGTCTCTCACAGTAGAGGTATATTTTTGGGGAGGCAGCAAACAATGTACCCACAGCCCCCCCCCCCAGTCGGTCGCGTCCCCCTTACTCCCCCTGGTCAGTTGGTCACTCGGCCCCGCACTTACTCCATCTATGGCACGGGCAGCACTTCACTCCGGGTAGCGGCTTCCCCTGCATTGACTCCTCAGCATTACGACAGCCATGTGTTTCTCCCTCCTCCTCCTCCTCCTAGGCCAATTGGATCGCTTCTCCTTTTGGCCAATTGGGAAATTGGTCTCAGGACCCCCTTCCTGATTGGCTGGGAGGAAAATCAGTGTGACAATAGTGAATATTTATTCGCTTTTGTCACACAACTGGGTGGGCTCAGGACGCAAAACAAAAACATTATAATCCATGCATCCAGCGCCCGGTATGTAGATTAGGGTGCTGGACGCATTGGTTTGGGGGTGGCGCCCCTGCGCCCTGCATTACGGACTGCCACTGGTCTCTCACTTCTGGAAGCACATGGAAGCCTAAGCACAGCCCAACATTGCCCCACCTCTTAAGCATCGCTCTCTTTACATTGATATAGCAATATATTATAAAGCACTGCACTGTATACTCTGTGCTTTATAAAAAAAATATGAATGTGACAATACAAAAAAGACTGATATTAGAGAAAAAAAAAGGATGTTCCTCACAATCTGTTTATGAAATTTTCCTTTCACAGAACCGCATTCTATAATATAAAACACAGGTTTGCCGCTGCTAAGTACACCGGAGCTCACATTCTAATATAATAGACATCAGAGCTAAGGACTGCATACTGCACATAGCACATGGTTAAGGAATCTGTAACACAGAGAGTTATGCTGCGTACACACGATCAGATTTCTGATGGGATAAAATCCGATGGAATTTTTTGTCGGAATTCCGATGAAGCTGACTTTCATCAGTCTTGCATACACACTATCAGACTAAATTCTGACTGTTCCAAAACGCAGTGACGTAAAACACTACGATGAGCCAAAAAAAATGAAGTTCAATGTTTCTGAGCATGGGTCGACTTGATTCTGAGCATGCATGGATTTTTCTCTGATGGAGTTTCACACAGACGATCGGAATTTACTATCGTTTTTTTTTCATTAGAAAAATGTAAAACATGTTCTATTTTTTTACACCGATAGAAAAAAGTCCGATGGGGCCCACACAAGATCGGTTTCTCAGATGAAAAAAGTCCATCTGACTTTTTTCCTCGAAAAAAACGATCATGTGTACACGGCATTAAGGTTGCAGACCAGAGATTATCGCCATCCCCTTAACAACCCTATAACATATGTGTCTATTAAGCTTTGGTTAAACAATACAAAAAGTACGTCTCCAAAAAAAAAATTATTGAATTTTGACATGAGTACATGTACAGTTTGGTTAAACAAATTATAAATTTTTCAATTTATGCCATCACTGTTTATTACTACATCATATATTTTTTATAAATGCATCTGATCTTATGTTAATATTTCTCTACAATGTAATGTAAACTTAGTAGACTAATTTTGACTGTTTCATCGTCTATAGAATGGTTGTTATCCAGATCTATTTAGAAATAATGGTAATGTAAAGGCACATTTTTACTTATTTATGTAGCACTACCCGGAGGAACTGCTGGTTTAAATTTGGGCCTTGCACGTTACCTCGCTCTTCTTTGTCTAGGGGATGAGATGAGAGTCTCAAGCCCCATACACACCATCAGATTATCTGCAGATTTTTGTCTTCAGATTTACCAAAACCATATAACATGAGGTCAAACCTTAAGAGTTTCAATTTGTATGCTATCAGGCAGGCCCTTGTACTACATGGTTTTGGTAAATCTGAAGACAAAAATCTGCAGATAATCTGATGGTGTGTATGGGGCTTAAGAAACTTCAATGTCCACACAAGTTGTAAATCCCTTTTCTGTCAGGTTTTATTTCAGACAAACTTGTATAGGTAGAGCGATAGAGGGTCAGGGGAAGGTTCAGGCACACGATGCAGATCACTGGGGAACTTCTACGTTTCAAAAGTCACAGTCACCACTTTCCTCAGAGTGGGTATTGCTCACCCGGATAGGCCTCTCTCACTGGCCTAGCAGCCGGGATGATGCACGGACAAAAAAAATAATACAGTCTCTGCCACAGACCTTTCTTTGAAAGTAGAAATAAACTTTTCCAGAATCCTCTGCCACAGGATTTAGTACCCGGATTTCCAGCTGCACAGTTTAGAGCCTTTAAGTCGACTCGGCAACACTGTTAGGCATCATAAAATACGGTGCATCCTCCAATAAAGTTACCAGGCCTCCCCTGAGATACCAGCCTTCCGCTTGGTCCTCCACAGGACAGGTACTCCCCTGGTTTCCTCCATTAAGTGGCTTCCTCCCGCAGGACAGACAGCACAGGATCGCCTTCAAAATGCAGGCCCCAGTCAAGAGAACTGGGCCTACCTGGCAAAAATGCAGCCTCAGGCCAACGTGATCCCGGGGCTGAAAATGGACAATCACATACCTCGAACCAGGAGAGCCACGAGGCAAAGAGCCCCGAGAAAATGGTGTCTGCCCCTTAAGTATCCTTCCCCAGCATGCCCAGCAGGGAGACTACTCCCACTGGGCTGTTCCCGGGGAAAAACACCCAATACACTCTGGAGTGCCTGTGTTCCAACATTGGCCTGTGGTGGTAACGCCACCTACAGGCAAACAATAGGAAAACTCTCCAAGCACAGCCATAGCCGGAACAAAGGCTGATTTTGCCTTAATCATTAGAGTCTGAGCTAACTACCAGCTCAGACACCCACTAAATTTAAACATAGCACCTGGTCATCAGGAGCAGGGTGCTACATTTATTTGTGAATAACCTGTGACTTAGGAATTGTCAGCCTTTCAACCTTCCTGAACATAACACACTATGCCAACCAACAGATTTTTTATCCTCTAGCATTTCCTGAAGATCAAATTTGGTTTAATACTTTTTCAGGCTTAGTCTATAGTACAAATGCAACAGAGTTATGTAAACGGGAGTAACCTAAAGCAACCAATTATATATTGACCTAAATATATGTCTAATATGTCTGGTTTCTATGGGTTAATGAATTTTACATTTTACATTTGGGTGCGAAGTGACAGTCTGAGAAAGATAATCTAAATGTTTCTAGTATTAAATAAATAGAAAATATGCAAACTTTACACCCCAGCTTCCAGCTACCTTCAATAGGCAGTGATGTTGCCATTGGACCTAATCACTGGATCCTAGAAAAGCTGAGAATCGCATAAGAATGATTTACCACAGATTCTTGTTTAGATGCTGTAGGTCACCCCAGATGATGATCGTGTAGAGCGAAACATGTCGGGAACCTGCTGACATTACTGCTCTTTGTTATATGCTTGATACAAGTGCTGAAAATATGAGTGTAACCTTTTAATTTTGCTACCAAGTAAACTTTTAAAACGGATTTACACTATGTGCATCTTTGCCTTCTTTCTCCTTCCCTTTGTTACATTGAGTGTCTGAACCTCCTTATGGATCCAAGTTTACAACAAGTTAATTCCAAGTTGGCCCTCCCCTGATCCTGCGTTGGACTTCACCTCTATGCTGGTACCATCAATCACAAGCGCATATGATCCACTAGGTATATGCCTATTTTGGGTCCACTGCTTCTGGTAAGCCTCCACTCACTTCGGTGCTGGATTTTTTCCATCTTTTATCTATGAAGATTAGCCACTTCAATTTTTTGCACAATTGCCAATTATGAACTGGTTTTGAGGATCTATTCAGCAGAGACTTTTTTTCAGTTTATGTTTGTGGATATTTTCATCATGTTTCACATGTACAGTTTTATATGATTGGTTATTTATCAACATATGCAATCTCATATTCACCTATATTTAGCGCTACACTTTATGTTCTATTTGTTTATTTTTGGCAGGATTGATCTATTCTGTGGTGTTGGCTGCAATTTATATGGTTAATTTAGTAGCGCGGTGTTTGTTTATACTTTTAGTATAGCATTTTTTCTACTATAAAAATCCTGAATAGTAAAAATATAGCAATTTACACATCATAGTTGTAAGGAAATGTTCTTGCACTTCTGTATGTAAGTAATATTTAACATAAGGCAGGGTGTGGACATTTGGCTGTAATAATAGCAGGTCTCTATTAGATAATGAATTGCCTTTCTGTGTGTCCTAGACCATATGTGTGTCTGTTGGAACTGTGTTTATCAAACAGCAATCAGTGTGTGGCTGGAATCTCATAACAGATTAAAACTAGGTCTTGTGCTATCCAAATCTTGTTGGCTCACCCTCTGAACAGAAGAATATAAGTTAAAAATCAGATAAACTGCTTGATGTCATCTCTGTTAATATAATCGTCTGAAAAACAATACAGAAGAGTCATTAAAAAATTTAATGTAGCACTACCCCCGAAGGAGCTGCTGGTTTGTTTTGGGCGGCACGTTGCCTCTTTATCTCCGCCGTCTAGGGTACTTGATAAGAGTTGTAGTAAATAGAATGTCCACACAACAAGTGTCTTTTCTGTGCTTTTAATACCCAGCTGGGTAAAAATGCTTAAACAGTAGAAAGGTGAAGGGATAGCAAATAGAAGACAGTAGATCCAGGTATAACTAAACACGGGAAACACTTTACTTCGCCACTCCAGCCAGAATGGGTATAGCGCACCTGGACAGGCCTCTCTCACAAGCCTGGCAGCCAGAATGTCACTCGAATATAGGATTAGGTCTCTGCCACAGACCCTCCCATAAGATTGGAGACAATTATGGTCCGGAATCCTTTCTTAGTAGATTCAGCACCCGGATCTCCTTCAGGTAGTTTTGTACAGTCAGTAGCTAACAGGCGACCAACATCCAGCCTGTCAGAACTCAGGTGGTCCCCGATGAATGGACAGGCCCCTCCTGGAACACCAGCCTCGTGCTAGGTATCTCCCGGACAGACTCCTCACCGGTCGGCTTCCTCCAATTGGACGGACAGCTCGGGACCCCTTCCAGATTGGTAAACCAATTGAACACTGGGCCCACACAGTGGATCAATCGCTCCGGGCCAACGTGGTCCCGGAACCAGGAGCACTGCTGCCCACGCACACCCCGGCCAGGAGGGCCATATGCGGGGATGTCGTGGAATGTCTACCCCAATGGTGGGCGCCACACGAGGAAGAACCTTGTGGTAATGGCGTCTGCCTCCTTTATACCCCTCCCCAGCATGCACAGCGGAGAGATCAGCTCCACTGGCCGCTAAGGAGTGGTACTCAGAGCACTTGACCACACTGCTGCCACCTGCCACCTGGGGGTGACGGTAGTCCCCAGAAAAAAAGGTCAGCCACAGCACAGAGAAGCTAGAGCAGACACCCTAAATTTAAACAGTCAAACAAATTCAGAGTCAACTACTTCTCTGAATTCTCCCCTAAATTTAACATAGCACCGGTCCTGAAAGTGACCCGGCGCTACAGTAATATGCTCTTATTTGTTGCATGCTTCATACAACAGATGCTATTGTGTTAGTCTTGTAGTGGACTAAGAGTTTCAATTATTATTGTTATAAGTCCAGACAATAAACGTAATTTTATGGTAATACCTTCACGGCTCAATTTGTCACACTTTTGTTCCGTTTTTTTAATTGTCTGTATCTAGTTTGGGAGAGCCTCTTCACTCCAGATAATGGATGTCAGACAGAAAAAGAAGTGAAGGAAAATCTCCTCTATTGAAACACAGCAAAATGGGAAACATTAAAAACTTTTCAAGAAAAACAAAAGTTTTTTCAGTCTGATTAGTCATTTGCCTATTTATATGTGCTGTGTAGTGGTGAGTGAATCGATCTGACTGACCAGGGATTTACGGAGGATCAAACTGATCTCATTGAATTTAGTGAATTCCTTCATTAATTTATGGTAGTTGGCTGAACCTCCAAAAATGTCCTTCTAATGCGTACACACGGTCGTTTTTTGTCTTGTAAAAAAACGACGTTTTTCAAACTTCATTTTTAAAAACGACGTTGCCCACACACCATCGTTTTCTGAAAATGCTCTTGCAAAGCGCGGTTACGTACAACATGTACGACAGCACTCTGTTCCATTCAAGCTCGCATCATAACTTGCTTCTGAGCATGCGCAGGTTTAAAAACGTTGTTTTAAACTTCGTTTTAGCCCACACACGATCATTTTTTATGACACAAAAAACGACATTTTAAAAAACGACATAAAAAATGTAAGCATGTTCGAATTTTTTTTGGTCGTTTTTTAGAAGACCAAAAACGATGTGAAGCCCACACACGATCATTTTAAATGACGTTTTTAAAAACGTCATTTTATTTCATCACAAAAAACGACCGTGTGTACGCGGCATCATTCTCCATCGGGTTCTTTGGGCCAAATCCTCAAAAGGGATACGCAGGCGGAACTGCTGTTCAGCCTGCGTATCCCTGTGCCTATATTTGGAACTGATCCTCAGAATCAGTTTTCCAAAGATAGGCATAAGATCTGACATCTGTAAGAGACTTACACTGTCGGATCTTAGGATGCAGTACCGCATCCGCCGCTGGAGGCATTTCGAGTCGAAATGCCGCTTTGCGTATGCAAATGAGGACTTAGGCAGATCCACAAAGCTTTTTAGCTTTGTGTTTTCTGCGTAAGTTACGTTTTGCATGCGTAAAATTAGGGATGCTTTTACAAGGTGTAAACTAGTAACACCTTGTAAAAACATACCTTTTTTCCGATCGCCGCAATTTTTTTTAAATTTCAAATTTTATTTTTCGCCGTGTAACTTTTTTTTTTCCCGACGCAACTTTATTGTCCCGTCGCAATCCACAAAGACCGACGTAACGTAATTTTGCGCGCTGCCCGTCGGGAAAAATGACGTCACACACATGCGCAGAACGTCCGGCGCGGGAGCGCGCCTCATTTAAATTGTCATCGCCCTCTGGATGAGAAGACCGCCTTGCGACGGAGGCACTTAAGTTACACAGCCGAAAATTTCTAGGTAAGTGCTTTGTGGATCGGGCACTTAGGTAGAAATTTTCCGCCAGTGTAACTTAACTGCTAAAAGTTAAGTTAGGCAGGTTTTTTGAGGATTTGCCCCATTGTTTTTTCCCTTACCAGTAACATTGCTCACTTATCCACAACTTTGTGCCTTCAAAATAATGATAATTATATTAGGAAACACTTAAACTACACATACAAATATATGTCTGTATCTGTGTTCATAATATTCATAAAATTCTTATCTTTTAGTTTGTATTCATGTGCAAATAATTATGCATATACATAAAGTGCCTTGAAAAAGTATTCATATCCCTTGAGATTTTCCCCATTTTGTCATGTTACAACCAAAAACGTAAATGTATTTTGTGTGATAGAGCACAGTCTATCAATTATGCCTCTGGGTTGTCTAGGCATTAGGCATAGACATGTGCAGAATGGAAAAATGTATTTTGTTGCATATAGATTTGTTATATTCTCAATTTTATTTTGTTAATTTGTTTCGTAATTTGTTTAGATTATTTTTCATTTAATCTCAGTTAGGTTATACATTTTCTAACAAATTTCAAATTCTGGAAATTATTCCAATTCGGATCGGTCGAAAAACAATTGACCAATTTGTATTCTGTGTAAAGTAAGAAGTGGGCCCAGGAAGCCGACCGTAGCGTCCTTAACAACAAAAGAAAAAAACCTCTGGCCTCGTAGTAAGATCCCGCTAACTGCCTGCTCTGCTGTCTGACATTTCTTAAATAGCTAAGAGTCAGAGTTACCTGATGACACCAGCGGGTGACCCCACCCCCTTGTGACATCATTGACCCAGCATACCCCAATAGGTGAAGTCACAAGGGCATGTAGCCTGGTATGGATTGGGAGGGGGCAACGCTGTTGTTTTCCTGAATTTTTTATCTTTTGTTTACATTTCAGATCTCAGTGAGGAAGCCCGCTGACAGCTGAAGAGTTATCGGTTGTTAAGGATGCGGTGGCCAGCTTCCCAGCACAGTCAATGATTTTTCAACAGATCTGAATTCGAATCGTTCCAAAAATGTGGAATTCATGTTAGGGTCAGATTTCTGAGGGCTAAGGAAAGTATACAAAGCAAAGTGTCTCATTGATTGGCTAGTGCTGTGAAAGATGAGTGTTACTTAAGAACATGGGGCTAGATTCAGAAAGATTTTGGCGGGCGTAGCATATCTCAGATACACTACGCCGCCGGAAGTTAGAGCAGCAGGTCCTGTATTCACAAAGAAGTTTCGCTCAAACTTACGGCGTAGTGTAACTGGGCCGGCGTAAGCCCGCCTAATTCAAGATAGGCTGGTTGGGGGCGTGTTCTATGCTAAATACTGTTGACCCCATGTATTTGACGTTTCTAACGAACGGCGCATCCGTGGACGTATACCAGTGCGCATGCTCCAAATTACGCCGCAAAGAATCATTGGTTTTGACGTGAACGTAATTTACACCCAGCCCCATTCACGGACGACTTAAGCAAATGACGTAATACGTGAAAAATTTGACGCGGTTTCCGACATCCATACTTAACATTGGCTGCGCCATCTTTTGGGGGTTTATCTTTACTCCTGAAAACGCCTTACGTAAACGGCGTATCTTTACTGCGACGGCCAGGCGTACGTTCGTGAATAGGCGTATCTAGCTGATTTACATATTCTAGGCATAAATCAGCGTACACGCCCCTAGCGGCCAGCGTAAATATTCAGTTAAGATACGACGGCGTAGGAGACTTACGCCGGTCGTATCTTAGCAATATTTAAGCGTATCTCAGTTTGAGAATACGCTTAAATATACGACGATGGGGATTCGGACTTACAATGGCGTATCTACTGATACGCCCGTCGTAAGTCTACATGAATCTGGCCCAATGTTTATTGTGACATGCCTTTCACATCTTCCAACATGAGTTTGGCTCATGGCATTTCGCAAAATGACGTTGTAGAGATAGAATGGAAAGCGGTGCTGGAGGAATCCTCTCTGACAGAAGCACACTAGCCATCCACGCAACATTTATTTTTTTCTAGTCCAAGGGGAAAATGCCCAAAGTGCAGAGAAGGAAAAAACTTTTTTTTGTAGTGCCTGCTATCAAACAACCTTGTAACTTTGCTTAGGCAGGCATAGTACAGGTTTGCTTAAAGTGGTTGTAAACCCACTTTTTTTACTTTTACCTACAGGTAAGCCTATAACAAGGCTTACCTGTAGGTAAGGAGAATATCTCCTAAACCTGCACGGTTTAGGAGATATTCCCCTCGCAATGCGCCATGGCGCATGCGCAGGGGGGATCTACGGCGAAAAGGACCGACAGCCGCCAGACCTTGCCGAGTTTTAAATCTCCCGTGCGCACGCGCGGGAGTGACGTCATCGCCGCTCCAGCCAATCACAGCGCTGGATCGGCGATACCTGGAAGACACGCCGAGGCACGATGAAATCTCGCTCGGCGTGGACCAGGTAAGTGCTACACACCTCGTTCCGAGGTAAGTATTTCATAATGAGCTAATATGCGGTGCATATTAGCTCATTATGACTTTTGCCTTACAGGAGAAAAAAAAAAATAATTAACGCGGGTTTACAACCGCTTTAAGGGTCCTTTCACACGTGCGGACCGTTTTTTAGATCAGTTTTTTATCATCAGTTGATCCGTTTTTTAATCCGTTTTTTAATCCGTTTTTTAATCCGTTTTTCATCCGTTTTACATCCGTTTTTCATCAGTTTTTCATCCGTTTTTTTTTGTTAGAACTTTATTTTTATTACATATTTTGATGAAAAACGGATGTTAGCGGATCGTCCGCTAACATCCGTTTTTCGTCCGTTCCGTTTTTTTGACGGAAGAAAAATAGGGTTTTCTTCCATTCAAAAAACAGAGCTTAACGGAGACGGATGTTAACGGATGTTAGCGGATGCTCATCCGCTAACGTACGCTATCCCATTGGAAAGCATTGCAGTCCGTAAATGGACGTATGAAAAAACGGACGAATGGTCCGCACGTGTGAAAGGACCCTTAAATTTGGTCAATCATAACTAATGCAAAGACGCAACAATATGAAAGCTAGGAAGAGTCTAGTTTCATGTGCAATGTTAAACAGAAGAGCTATGGGACCAATTGAAAAAACGCTCTCAGAAAACTGAGATATTATATAAGAATTATATCAAACTCATGAACTGATATGTTTGAGCTTTTAGGAATTCTATCTCAGATCTTTGACTTATTACAACGGTAGAATTTTGACACAGTTAGAGTTCATTTCTTTACATGGCCCTAAAGCTCTTTCATGTTAAGTGCATTTCACAGAAAAAGAAGTAGCATGAAGTTATCGGATGCAACCTAAATGTAACCACAGCACATTAGCCTCACAATGAAAGCCACACTAGACAAGCAACACTTCAAAAATCTTAAATTGTAAATGGTCATGAATGACTGTGTTTTGAGCATATGTCTAAACAAGTACAGCTATAATGTTGCTCTTGCAAAATAAGGCGAGAGGGATTTGTTTAAGGGCTCATTTACATTTCTCTGAGCCGTCACAGTGCATTAATGTGTTTTATGTCCTGTGTGCATTATGTTAAGGCAGTGAACAACAACTGCCTGGGAATCAAATTTGATCTCCTTTGCATTGATTTCAATACATTAAACCAGAACACATGGCATGGTGTACTGCAGAATAGCTGCATTGCAGCCGTCTGTAATAATGCTGTATCATCCCATTCTAAATTAATGGTATCGCAACTCCCAGATCAAGCATTAATGCACTTTACAGTAGCGTGGTAAAGCATGCATTTAAAGTGGAGTTTCCATCCCAAATTTTTTTTTTCATTATTGTGCTCATTAGACCTAAAAAAGGAAAAAAAAAATGTTTTACTCATCTGGAAATGCCTGTTGCTATGTAGTCCCACGAAATCTGCCTTTGGAATCACCTAGGATCCTGACATCATCTCCCTCTAATATTTTTATATTAATTATTCTAGTATTTCTAGCACCCCCACCCTCACATTAAATAATAATTGTATAATCAGTCACTGATTAATATTTGGGGAGCAGCTGACATTATTATTATTAATTAAATTTGGCGCAAGATACCTCTCCTTTTCCACCATCAGCCGCATGCCTGACTAGCCAGCGAGCAGGCGGGGGGTCACAGTGGCAGAATTTGATGGGGCACAGTGGCACTATTTGATGGGCACAGTGGCAGCATTTGATGGGCAGAGTGGCAGCATTTGATGGGCACAGTGGCAGCGTTTGATAGCACTGTATCTGCGTTTAATGGCACAGTGGCTACATTTAATGGGCACAGTGGCAGTGTTTAATGGCACAGTGGCAGTGTTTTATGGGCACAGTGGCTGAGTTTGATGGGCACAGTGGCTAAGTTTGATGAGCACAGTGGCTGCGTTTGATGGGCACAGTGGCTGCGTTTGATGGGCACAGTGGCTGCATTTGATGGGCACAGTGGCTGCGTTTGATGGGCACAGTGACTGTGTTTAATGGGCACAGTGGTTGCATTTCATGGCACAGTGGCTGCAATCGATGGACACAGTGGATGCGTTTGATGGGCACAGTGGCTGTATTTGATGGGCACAGTAAGGCTGTAATTGATTTTTTTTTTCAGAATTTTTCAATTTGTTGCGGCTGGTGGGTGGTATTGGGGGGGGGGGACGGGGACTGGTTGAAGAACTGTATTAATGGATGATATATGGGGGCGTGGAGAAACATACAATACAAAACTGGTAGCACAAAAATAGTTACCACACATCAGACCCAAGATGCAAAGTACAAAATAAGATCTTATGCCCAAAAGACACACTTGTGCTAAGGCTGCACATTTACCATGAGACATACCTCCATCACAGAGAATGTGTATGGAAAGATTTCAAAGCTGCTTCTGTCCAGCACACACACACTACGTATTCGCCTAATGCTTCATTATGGGGCAATCCATGTGTACTGGAAATGCCCAGAAAAACTCGTAAATACTCAGTTCCCGAGCCTATCCAAGGTTTTCTGAGTTCAGCCGAGCTGTCCTCTGGCCTTTCCGAGTGTTTCCGAGGCTATCCGGCACCCCCACCTCTGGCCACATGTGGTATTGCATGCCATTGAAGTCAATGCGGAACAAATTATTTTCGTTCCCATTGACTTCTATGGGGATGCTCGCTTTGATCTGCGAGTACTTTGGATTGCGAGCATTCTCCTGGAACGAATTATGCTTGCAATCCGAGGTTCCACTGTCCTGCAATCTCTGCTTCATATTACGACAACTAGGATCTGCGCCACAGAAAATAAATGGCGCTCTGAAATACTGGAGCTGATGGAGGATATTTGGCGGGAAGTGCTCCCCCTCCAGGTATCGTCTGTCATCTCCTCCCGAGATAAATTTATTCAAACTAAATTATTAGACAGGTCCTACTTTACTCCTTGTTTACTCTATAAACTAAAAAGACTACCCTCTGCAATATGTTCTAGATGTGGCATGGCTGATGGCCCATTTTTACATTTAATGTGGGAATGCCCGCCGATTAGGAAATTCTGGTCGAGGGTCACAGTCCTTATTAGCTCCCTCACTCAATTGCCTAATATTTGTAATCCCTTCAGATGCTGGGATACATGAATGTATATCTAAGAATGTGCAAACCTTCTTGCGAATTGTCCTGTTTTATGCAAAGAAAACAATAACTATCCATTGGAAATCTCAATCCTCACCTACTATAGCCTTCTGGCTCACTATAGTCAACCAAGCTATACCTCTATACAAATTGAGGTTGCCCAAAACAAATCAATAAGATTTGGAGCTTGTGGGTTAGTTCAGATAGAACTATACCCCCTGGTCCTTGATGCATAAGTTGACTCTTTGTCGTCACACTGGAACTCAGAAGACAAAAATGAGACTCCCCAATAATATGTACTCACTGATTGGATATCATGTGAATTTACTTTATTAATGATTGAGAACCATTTGCTCCAATAATGACATATGCAATTTTGTGTTTTTGTTTGTATGTAAACAATAAAAATTATACCTGTAGCGCTACCCCCTCAGGAGCCGCTGGTTAGATTGGGACGGCATGATTATGTTACCTCTGTGATGTGTCTAGGGATGATGATGAAGTAACGGAATGTCCAAACAGCAGGGTGTCGTTTTCTGTGCTTTATTTACTTGCCCAACATGGCAAACAGTTAACTTGAGGTAGATAGAGATAGGTTGGTGAAAGGAGAATTTGCAGATTCAGGCCTATAGATAAACGGAAGCAGTCCTGCCTCCAATGGGACTTTAACTCACGTCGCCACTCCAGCCGGAGTGGGTAAAGTGTACCTCGACAGGCCTCTCACACCGACCTGGCAGCCAGAGTATCACTTAGAACTTCTGAGAAGGAACAAGTCTCTGCCACTGACTTGGCTCTAGTGAATTTGCAATTAGACGTGGAACCTCTGCCACAGGCCCTTTGCTCAGGAACGAAGATAATAGAGAGCATCCTCTCAGTAAATACAATTTGCCTGAATCTCCCTCAGGTAGCTTTTCCATATGGTCACCGACTAACAGGTTGCCATCGAACAAACTGTCAGTGTACGGTCACTGTGATCCCCGATGGATTGTCTAGGCCCTGTTGGATTGCCTGCCTTCTGGCTCACCTCAGACTGACTCCCCATCGAACAGCATAACTCGCTTGGGATCTTCCTCATGAAGTGTAGGGCCCCTTTACAGCTTTAGTTGCTCCGGGCCATAAGGGCCCAGAACTGGGAACTCCGCGTAGCATGTGCGCCCCGGCCTGGTAGGCCATCTCACCGGGGCCTGTGAGGTGCACACACCCTAAAGGTGGATGCCGCACCAGGAACCAGGAACAAGCGAAGACCCCACAAAATGGCGTCCACCCTAGGAGTACCCTCCCCCAGCATGCCCCGCGAGGGAGAAACTCCCCTCATTGGCTGCTGGCAGAAGGCGCCCTTCCCTGGACCCCTCTGGCGCCACCTGCTATCCAAAGATGGATCAGCATCTTTGGAACACAAAATGGAACCACAGGACAGTCCAGCCGGACAGAAACCTAATTTAACAAATCACATTGAATGAGAGCAAAATAACTCTCTCATTCCCCTCTAAATTTGACAAAGCACCTGTACTGAAAGTACACAGGCGCTACATACCTTTTAAAAAAAAAAAAAGATAAACACCACTGAGGCTTGTATGGTCAAATCCCAAGTAAAAGCATTGTACACCAGGTGATAAGTCCTTCATCTAAAAGCTCTGGGGTTTACACCTCCTCCTTCCCAGCTCTGCACTAGTGGGAATGGAAGGCTCTGTAAGACAAGTGGAGATTAACCTTCTGCCAGCTGAGACATTAGTAGTCTGCAGATTGCACCGTGTGTAGGAAGGCAAGCCAAAACACCTGTGAGGCAGCCACACCCAGGTAACAGATAAAAATGCAACTCCACATGAAAACCCAGTAGCACAAACATGGTTACTACACATCACACCCAAGATGCAAAGTATAACATTAAACTTTGGGCCTAAAAGACAGACTTGAGCTAAGGCTGTACATTTAGCATGAGACCGACCTCTCCACTAAGGCTTGTATAGTCAGATCCCAAGTGAGTGAGGACAAAGCATACCGGTAACCAGTCCTCCATTAAAAGCTTAGAAGTTTACACGTCATCCTATCCCAGCTCTCTAGTGGGAATGGTTTCTGTGGAGGGTGCAGGGGTCAGGACGGAGGACCTGGGGTCAGTAGGGCAGGGTACAGGGGTCAGGACTGAGGACCTGGGGTCAGTAGAGCAGGGTACAGCGGTCAGGACTGAGGACCTGGGGTCAGTAGGGCATGGTACCACCTTCCTGCCTGAGGAGTGGTCTTGAAGGGTCCTCTTGAAGAAAATCCTACTAGCCTCTCCCTGTAGAGCCAGGTAGGTAAAGATGTGGGTGGAACAAAAAGAAAGCCAGAGAAATAAGGGCTCCCTCACCCAGGTTCCAGGTGATGCATCTCCTCCACCTTGAGGAAGCACAAAAACTGACCAGTTCAGCAGAGGGGCTGCTGTTTTAAAGTGTATTGGTGATGTGTTTACTGTTCCTGTTGAAGGAGGTGTCTCATGAGCGGGGCCTCGCGCATGAGCAGTAGGGTTCCCGGCGTGAAACTGAAAGGCTACACTGCGGGGTTCCCTTACCCGTAATGATGGCGGCAGTGTAGCCTTTCGGCTTCACACCGGGAACCCTACTGACATCGCTGGACTCCAGGACAGGTAAGTATCCATTTATTAAAAGCCAGCAGCTGGAGCATGTGTACCCGGACCTCCTCTTTAACCACTTTAAACCCGCACGCCGTCAAATGACGTCCAAAAAGGGGATCTGTTATCCCGGGTGGACGTCATATGACGTCCTGTACTTTGTGCGGGGATATCTGAATGATGCCTGCACCTAGAGGCATCATTCAGATATTATCTTCTTCCGGCGGCGATCCTGCGCACAGTTAGAATGATCATAGCGGCGGTTCCACCGCTTGATCGTTCTTACAGGCGACGGGGACATCCCCCCCTCCCGCCGCCATCCGGTGCTTCTCCGGGCTCTCCCGTCCCATCGGGGGCCCAGAGAGATGATCGCCGTCTGCCAGATGTGCAGCACAGAGATGACTGGTGACCAGGTGGTCACCAGTCATCTCTATGACCGTCGGAGGCCCGGGTATCCGTAAGTAAACAAACCGCAATTGTGGCTAGTAAGAATGAGATCTGTGAATTTTTTTTTCAGCCTGGAGGAGAGATGTGGGGTCTTATTGACCCCACATCTCTCCTTAAAGAGGACCTGTCACACACTATTCCTATTACAAGGGATGTTTACAAAATGTAAAAAAAAAATAAGTAAAATAAAAAATAAATAAATAAAAAAAATGTAATGGCCCCTGTCCCCGGTAGTTTGCGCTTAGAAGCGAAACGCACGTGTAAGTCCCGCCCACGTATGTAAACGTCGTTCAGACCACAAATGTGAGGTGTCGCCGCGTGCGTTAGAGCGTGTGCAACAATTCTAGCACTAGACCTCCTCTGTAACTCTAAACTGGTAACCTGTAAAAAATTTAAAGCGTCAAGATTTTTAGGTAACAAAGTTTGGCGCCATTCCATGAGTGTGTGCAATTTTAAAGCATGACATGTTAGGTATCTATTTACTCGGCGTAACATCATCTTTCATATTTTACCAAAAAATTGGGCTAACTTTACTGTTTACTGTTTACTGTTTTGTTATTTTTTAATTCATAAAAACATTTTTTTTACAAAAAAAAAGGCGTTTTAAAAATTATTACGCAAATACCGTGCAAGATAAAAAGTTGCAATGACCGCCATTTTATTCCCTATGGTGTCTGCTAAAAAAAACATATATATAATGTTTGGGGGTTCTGAGTAATTTTCTAGCAAAAGAATGATGATTTGTACATGTAGGAGAGAAGTGCCAGAATAGGCCCGGTATGGAGGTGGGTTTTAAAGCCCTGTATTGAGGTGGTTAAAATCACATAAATGCTCATTTACATTAACATGTGTACACCATTGCACCAGGAGCAAAGAGCTTAGTCATTTAAAGTATCAGCTCCACAGCTACTGCTGATCTGCATCACAAGCTTCACTTCACATACACAAATACCTCTCCTTCTGGATATTGCCAGCGTGATAATGTCACTTCCTGATGGCCTTCCCTGGCACAGTGTTTTGTTGTGCTGATGTCTTCAGCACACCCAAATATATTGTATATCCATACCTCCCAACTGTCCCTGATTTCGAGGGACTGTCCCTGATTTGGAGCAATGTCCCTCTGTCCCTCATTCTCCTCATTTGTCCCTCATTTTGGTCTGATCTATACAGATGTATAAAAAATGCACTTTTTATCTATCAAAAAGTGTTTCCCAGTGCTAAACCTTTCATCTGATTTCTAAATTGCTGCATTTGTAAATTCCAAACGCCAATATAAAGAAATAGTAGTGGTAAAAAAAGCACTTGTGGATTTAACCAATCTTATTTTTTTGTACAATTCTCCTTTAAGGGGGCGTGGCAAGGGGTGTGTCCTATGCCTACATACTTTTGCTGATAGGTGTCCCCCATTCCCATCTCAGAAAGTTGGGAGGTATGTATATCAGTTCTTTCAAGGTGCTTAGAATCTAAGGTCCCCAACTCACATTCATACATACACAAACTGTATCTGCCCTTTCTAGATTTATTTTAGAGACCATTGACCGTTTTTACTCCTTGAATAAAAAGTCCTTAACTGGTTCTGTCTGTGCTTTATAAACAGACTTAAGCCCAGCCGTGGGTTCGCGAGCACGCCGTCGGCGGCACGCTTGTGACCCGGTACTAAGCTCCGTGACCGTGCCCGCGGGACGAGCGGACCCGATCTCCGCCGGTGTCACGCGATCGGTCAACGGACCTGAAGAACGGGGAGAGGTGTGTGTAAACACACCTTCCCTGTTCTTCACTGTGGCAGTGTCATCGATCGTCTGTTCCCTGATATAGGGAAAGACGATCAATGATGTCACATGTCCAAACACATATGAGGTCACACTTAACCCCTACAGTGCCCCCTAGTGGTTAACTCCTAAACTGCAATTGTCATTTTCACAGTAAACAGTGCATTTTTATAGCTGTAAAAAGGACAATGGTCCCAAATATGCAGTCACGAAAAAAAAAAAATCGCTGATCGCCGCCATTAGTAGTAAAAAAAAATTATTAATAAAAATGCAATAAAACTATCCCCTATTTTGTAAACGCTATAAATTTTGCGCAAACCAATCGATAAACACTTATTGCGATTTTTTTTACCAAAAATATGTAGAAGAATACGTATCGGCCTAAACTGAGGGGAAAAAAGTTTTTTTATATATTTTTGGGGGATATTTATTATAGCAAAAAGTAAAAAATATTGAATTTTTTTTCCAAAATTGTCGCTCTATTTTTGTTTATAGCGCAAAAAATAAAAACCGCAGAGGTGATCAAATACCACCAAAAGAAAGCTCTATTTGTGGGGAAAAAAGGACGGCAATTTTGTTTGGGAGCCACGTCGCACGACCACGCAATTGTCAGTTAAATTGACGCAGTGCCGGATCGCAAAAAGGGGCAAGGTCCTTAAAGCGGAGTTCCGGCCACAATTTTAAATATAAAAACTTTTTAAATATAAATACCCCTGTAATACACGAGCTTAATGTATTCTACTACAGTTAGTCTGTAAACTAAGGTCCATTTTGTTAGGTTGTTACAGCATTTAGACACTTTATAAAACAGAAATTGACTGGGGCCATCTTAAGTGTGGGCATCATGAAGCCAGACTGTATGACTTCCTGGATTTCAGCCTCGCACATGCTCAGTGCTGTACAAGCAATGTAATGGTTTCAGATCAGGTTTCAATAGCAACTGGAGTGTCAGAGGAAGTGACAGGGGTGGGTGACGGGGAGGATGGAGATGACAGGGGTGGGTGACGGGGAGGATGGAGATGACAGGGGTGGGTGACGGGGAGGATGGAGATGACAGGGGTGGGTGACGGGGAGGATGGAGATGACAGATGGAGATGACAGGGAGGATGGAGATGACAGGGGTGGGTGATGGGGAGGATGGAGATGACAGGGGTGGGTGACGGGGAGGATGGAGATGACAGGGGTGGGTGACAGGGAGGATGGAGATGACAGGGGTGGGTGACGGGGAGGATGGAGATGACAGATGGAGATGACAGGGAGGATGGAGATGACAGGGGTGGGTGACGGGGAGGATGGAGATGACAGGGGTGGGTGACGGGGAGGATGAAGATGACAGGGGTGGGTGACAGGGAGGATGGAGATGACAGATGGAGATGACAGGGAGGATGGAGATGACAGGGGTGGGTGACGGGGAGGATGGAGATGACAGGGGTGGGTGACGGGGAGGATGGAGATGACAGGGGTGGGTGACGGGGAGGATGGAGATGACAGATGGAGATGACAGGGGTGGGTGATGGGGAGGATGGAGATGACAGGGGTGGGTGACGGGGAGGATGGAGATGACAGGGGTGGGTGACAGGGAGGATGGAGATGACAGGGGTGGGTGACGGGGAGGATGGAGATGACAGGGGTGGGTGACAGGGAGGATGGCGATGACAGGGGTGGGTGACGGGGAGGATGGAGATGACAGGGGTGGGTGACGGGGAGGATGGGGATGACAGATGGAGATGACAGGGGTGGATGACAGGGAGGATGGAGATGACAGGGGTGGGTGACGGGGAGGATGGAGATGACAGATGGAGATGACAGGTGTGGATGACAGGGAGGATGGAGATGACAGGGGTGGGTGACAGGGAGGATGGAGATGACAGGGGTGGGTGACGGGGAGGATGGAGATGACAGGGGTGGGTGACGGGGAGGATGGAGATGACAGGGGTGGGTGACGGGGAGGATGGAGATGACAGGGGTGGGTGACGGGGAGGATGGAGATGACAGATGGAGATGACAGGGAGGATGGAGATGACAGGGGTGGGTGACGGGGAGGATGGAGATGACAGGGGTGGGTGACGGGGAGGATGGAGATGACAGGGGTGGGTGACGGGGAGGATGGAGATGACAGATGGAGATGACAGGGGTGGGTGACGGGGAGGATGGAGATGACAGGGGTGGGTGACGGGGAGGATGGAGATGACAGGGGTGGGTGACGGGGAGGATGGAGATGACAGGGGTGGGTGACGGGGAGGATGGAGATGACAGGGGTGGGTGACGGGGAGGATGGAGATGACAGGGGTGGGTGACGGGGAGGATGGAGATGACAGATGGAGATGACAGGGGTGGATGACAGGGAGGATGGAGATGACAGGGGTGGGTGACGGGGAGGATGGAGATGACAGATGGAGATGACAGGGGTGGATGACAGGGAGGATGGAGATGACAGGGGTGGGTGACAGGGAGGATGGAGATGACAGATGGAGATGACAGGGAGGATGGAGATGACAGGGGTGGGTGACGGGGAGGATGGAGATGACAGATGGAGATGACAGGGGTGGATGACAGGGAGGATGGAGATGACAGGGGTGGGTGACGGGGAGGATGGAGATGACAGATGGAGATGACAGGGGTGGATGACGGGGAGGATGGAGATGACAGGGGTGGGTGACGGGGAGGATGGAGATGACAGATGGAGATGACGGGGGTGGGTGACAGGGAGGATGGAGATGACAGGGGTGGGTGACGGGGAGGATGGAGATGACAGGGGTGGGTGACGGGGAGGATGGAGATGACAGGGGTGGGTGACGGGGAGGATGGAGATGACAGATGGAGATGACAGGGGTGGGTGACGGGGAGGATGGAGATGACAGATGGAGATGACAGGGGTGGGTGACGGGGAGGATGGAGATGACAGATGGAGATGACAGGGGTGGATGACAGGGAGGATGGAGATGACAGGGGTGGGTGACGGGGAGGATGGAGATGACAGATGGAGATGACAGGGGTGGGTGACGGGGAGGATGAAGATGACAGATGGAGATGACAGGGGTGGGTGACAGGGAGGATGGAGGTGACAGGGGTGGGGCTGTATATTGGCGTATCTCTAGCAGGCAGCACACACATGGTTCGTTCTCTGCTAACACTGATGACAGGCTGGACACACACCCCCGGCTGCTGTCATCTTCATCCCAGCCAGCCGGCATTGAGGAGCCCACACTGCCGCACGGTCCCCCCCCCCCTCCTGATACCCCGCCCACATTCGTCCAGCGGCCAGATTATTGCTGGGATCCTGAGAGTGACAGGGGGTGGGGCCGCATGTTTCTAAGACAACCGCAATGCTTACCTTGGCGGTGGGCGGGGCTGTTAAACATCTCTCCGCCTCCGCCCGCCCTCCAGCCTGCCCCCTCCAGCCCGCTCGCTCGAGCTGAAACAGCGGCGATCCTTCAGCCCTGCCTCCTGGGATTGATCACAAACATGTCCCAGGAGGTATAGCAGCGCTGCGCCGCGGCGGGAGAAAGAAACTCACGGCGATAACAAAGTGAGTTTTTAAAATAAAAAAAAACACATGCCAAATATGTTTAAGGGGGCAGTATGCTATAGAAAGCTTTAAAGTTAAAAAAGAGGGTGGAACTCCGCTTTAACCTGCATAATGGTCCGGGTCTTAAGTGGTTAAGCTTTATTTTTTAAGAATAACATTTCCTTTATTTTTTTGATTTGTTGTGGCTGGTAGTCCCACCAGTCATTTCATGCCCGTCACTGCTGGCTGAAAAAAGTTTTCCCCTAGTAATTATTAATCTGATTGGGATGCGGCTCCTGCTATATTAAAGTTAATTAATAATGTGAAATTAAAAAAAGTATTACTCATGCAAATTATGTGATGCCAGAATATGGTACCGCTGGCACTGTTTGCGAGAGTATTAATCATTTGGTGCCCGCGCTATTGCTGAAAGACGGATACAGCGCATGCTTAAAATGCTGGGGTGGCATACATGGACATCCTTCCTTCTCGCAATGCTCGCGCACCGTGCTCTGTAATTGTCAAGTTCTTGGAGCTCGGCTGATCACAGATCGGGTAAAGGGCCAATCACAGTGGACCCTTTACCACGTGATCGGCTTTTTTTCCCCTCACTCTGTCAGTGTGAGGAAAAGCAGAAAGCCATTAACCAGCTTCTGTTAGAGGGACAACGGTCCCCTTAGTGCTCACCAGTTCTGATAATCAGTGCCTTCCAGTGCAGTTAATCAGTGCCCTGCAGTGCCATCTATCAGTGCCAATCAGTGCCTCATCATCAGTGTCACTTATCAGTGTTGCCTATTAGTGTCACCAACCAGTGCCTATCAGTGCCACCTATCAGTGCCACCTATCAGTGCTCATTAGTGCTGTCTATCAGTACCACCTATCAGTGCCACCTCTCAGTGTTGCCTATCAGTGCCCATTAGTGCCACCCATCAATGCCGCCTCATTATTGCCTCATGATCATTGCCCACCAGTGCCGCCCCAGGCATCAGCACACATTAGTGAAGGAGAAAAATTACCTGTTTGAAACATTTTATAATAAAATATGAAAAATGTTTTGTTTTGTTTTCAAAATGTACGGTCTTTTTTTGTTTGTTTAGCAAAAAATTAAAAGCCCAGTGGTGATTACATACCACCAAAAGAAAGCTCTCTTTGTGTGAAAAAAATTATAAAAATCTCATATGGGTATAGTGTTGCATGACCACGCAATTTCTATTCAAAGTGTGAGAGCGCTGAAAGCTGAAAATTGGCATGGACAGAAAGGTGGTATAAGTGCCCAGTAAGCAAGTGGTTAAAAATTGAACATGTAAACACTTTCAAACATTTTCCAATATATTATCAGTTTGTTTTGAATTGTCACTTAAAACAAATTTTATATATATATATATATTTTATATATATATATATATATATATATATATATATATATATATATATATATATATATATATATATATATATATATGTATATAGTCGTAGCCCTCTGACTGAGAGAGATGATGTGTATCACATAAACACGCGACAAGACTTACAACATAAATAGATCTGAAGTGTGCCTTGGTGGTCTGGTCAGTATGCCAAGAAAAGGGGGCAAAAGACTCAGATAGGGAAATAGCTTTTATTGATTTCTTGTATTTATTGAGCCAGCTTGGTAAAGGCTTGTGCCATTTCTTCCTGAGGATTTGGGATGTATGTGGCAAAACAAGGAGACTTCCATCAGCCTGGTATCTTGATTACGTGGTCTGGTACTCCCTGTTGGGAGGCAGCTGAGGCTGCTCTAATTCGGAAAGAATGAGCAGAGAACTGACTGGGGTTTGAAGCCCAATTTACTTAGGAGGATTCTGACATGCTTGACACACTGGCTGCCACTCAGGGAGCTGGTTTAGAAAGGGTAGCAATGAGCTACAATCAGATTGGCTGGGTAGATGGAGCAGTAGTCGGTCGAGCACCGTCACTGGGCGTCAGGCGTTGTTAGTCTGAAACAGGTTGATGTCAACCCCCGGGGCTGGTTTGTTGCGTTTGCAGACTGTGAGAGTGTAGTGGTTCGAAAGCGAGTCGGGTGGCGTCGGAGCAGTGTCTGACTGCCGGAGCCACTGACTGTAAATTCACTAGGTTGTCGGGAACCGTAGCAGGCCCGGTAGATGGCTGTTTGGGTGACTAGGCTGGGCAAAGCCCTAAACAGGGAACGAGTAAGGATTTTAGACATGTCCCTAAAGAGGGCACTCTGATGGGGATCTACCTTAATTGATGATGTCGGCTGTGGCCTGATTGTCTGTGGTGAAGAACACTGTCTGTCCTGTACAAGTGTGGCCCCAGACCTGGCCAGCTGCAACGATGGGGTACAGCATGAGGCGTGATGAAGACTGGGTGAAGCAGAAATTTAAGAGAATTTCTGGGGGCCAAGGTTTGGAGAACCAGTGGCGGCAGAAAAATGGCCGCAAAAGCCAGTGGTGGCTCGGCTGACACTGCCGGGATGAAGATTGAAATGCTGTTCTATCAGGTGGGGAAGTTGTCCCACATAGCTAAGTCTGCTACTGATGCTTGGTCTAGTTTGAGAACTTGGACTGGATCTTGCATTGGTGTGAGGAAATCAAGACAATACACAGGTGCTCATCAAGACGATATACATGCACTCGCTGACAAATGTGCACTCGCAGACCATCGTGCACTCGCAGACCATCGTGCACTCGCAGACCATCGTGCACTCGCAGACCAACGTGCACTCGCAGACCAACATGCCCTCGCTGGTGCTGGATGGAAACCTGAACTAACCTCAGGTAAAAAGACAGAGAAAAGATGAGTGGCCCGTGTGCCACTGAAGATGAATGGCCAACTGGGTGCCACTGTCTGTTTGTGTGGCTGATTGTTTGTCACTGAGGTGTGTTTTCAAGTTTAGTTTGTATTCGGGTTTGCACGTAGGTGCGTGCCGCAAAGTGTTTTATACTACTGCAGACAATATTGTGTTCTTAAAAGGGTGTCAGTGAGTGTCAGGTCCTGGGACGATATTGTGTGGTTGCAGGGACCTCGATGAGTATAAAGGTTTGTTTTGAGACGGCATTGCGTGGTTGCAAGGGTCTCAGTCTGGTTTGCTGAGACGGTATTGCGTGGTTGCAAGGGTCTCAGTCTGGTTTGCTGAGACGATATTGTGTGGTTGCAAAGGTCTCGATGATTATGAGGTTTGTTTTGAGATGGCATTGTGTGGTTGCAAGGGTCTCAACAAGTGAGGGGTTGCTGAGACGATGTTGCGTTTTGCAATGGTCTCAAATGAGTGTCAGGCCGCTGAAACGACTTTGTATGGCTGCAAGGGTCTGAACGGGTGGCAGGTTGCTGAGACGATATTGTGTTTTGAAATGGTCTCAAATGAGTGTCAGGTTGCTAAGACGACTTTGTATGACTGCAAAGGTGTGAACGGGTGTCAGATTGCTGAAATGAGATTGTGTGGTTGCAAATGTCTAGACGAGTGTGAGGTAGCTGAGATGATATTACATTTTGCAAGCGTCTTAAATGAGTGTCAAGTTGCTGAGACAATATTCCCTGACTTTTTTTTTTCTTTTTTTATAAAAACTACTGTGAATGAAACGCTGGTAAACATGAGTTACCGTGTCTGGCAGTGTTTTCAAGCTGTTACAGGCATTGGCGTTTCTAATGCCTCTGAACATCCGTCTGAAGCCTTTTTTTTTTCTGGAAGGTTTCTAAACTGAACTGCCTAGAAACTACTATAAATGATCCTGTGTACATGTACTGATAAGATAACATAGAGGAGAAATCAGGGGCGGCTGAAAAACACCCAACTGTTCCTAAACATCCGTTTACCAGCAGCAGTGCATATGAGGCCTAAGACGATTTGTCTGGTTGCAAGGGTTTTAATGAATGCCAGGTTGCTGGTGCGAGATTGCGTGGTCACAAAGGTCTTTGACGAGTGGGAGGTTGCTCGAGACGTAATTGCGTGGTTGCAAGGGTCTCGATAAGTGTGGGGCTGCTGAGACGGTATTGCGTTTGCAAGGGCCCCAACAAGGGTGTCAGGCTGCTTAGACGATTTTGCGTGGTTGCAAGGGTCTCGATGAGTGTGGGGCTGCTGAGATGATATTGCGTTTGCAAGGGTCTCAACAAGGGTGTCAGGCTGCTGAGACGGTATTGTGTGGTTGCAAGGGTCTCGATGAGTGTGGGGCTGCTTAGACGGTATTGCATTTGCGAGGGTCTCCACAAGGGTGTCAGGCTGCTGAGATGATTTGCATGGTTGCAAGGTCTCAATCAATAAGAATTGGGTTACTGAGAAAGGATAGAAACACCTGGTTTGTTTTTACCTTTAAGCGAACAGTATAAGGTAGAAGGACAACGCCTGTTTGATTCGTAGGTTCCGTAGGGGCCACGAACAAACGATATGAGAGACAACGAATGGTAGCAAATTGATAGGACATAAAGAATGTAAGAACAAATCTTACTTGCGACAGTGGGTCATGCTAGTGAATTTGCCGCGAATTGTGGCTGGAGTGAAATATATCGGGAAGGTGTAGCGTGATGCCGTGCATGGGGCAAAACAACAAGGTTTGGTGTAGAAAATAGAACGCGAGAAGTGCGTACGAATAATTGTAAGCTCCAATGCGGGAACCGAACATATGGTACGGGTGACACCACGAGTGGCCACGAATTTGACATGACAAACAAGCTAATGAATCCTACCTGGGACAGTGAACGTGCGACTGGGTTTGCTTTGGACTGGAGCAGGTGTGCAATACATCTGAAGAGTGTGGTGTGGAGCCATGCATGACGCACTGGCAATAACTTTGGTAAATAATTGAGAGAGATAATTGAGAGAGAGGAACCATGTACAAACAATTCGTCAGTTCTGCTGCGGGAACTAAAACACACGGCATGGGGGAAACAACGAATGGCAACGGTAAAAAGTATGCAATGTATCTGATACAAAACGGTTATAAAGAGAAATGACTGATACAAAACGGTTGTAAAATGCATGAAATGAATCCAATACGAATTGGTAGTAAGGAGTATTAAACGAATCTGAATCCCAAGGAGCACTGTGCAAGCGATAATATTGAAATGGAAGGAGTATCAGACCACTGCAAATCTACAAAGACCAGGCCGTCCCTCTAAACTTTCAGCTCATACAAGGAGAAGACTGATCAGAGATGCAGCCAAGAGGCCCATGATCACTCTCGATGAACTGCAGAGATCTACAGCTAAGGTGGAAGACTCTGTCCATAGGACAACAATCAGTCGTATACTGCACAAATCTGGCCTTTATGGAAGAGTGGCAAGAAGAAAGCCATTTCTTAAAGATATCCATAAAAAGTGTCGTTTAAAGTTTGCCACAAGCCACCTGGGAGACACACCAAACATGTGGAAGAAGGTGCTCTGGTCAGATGAAACCAAAATCGAACTTTTTGGCAACAATGCAAAACGTTATGTTTGGCGTAAAAGCAACATAGCTCATCACCCTGAACACACCATCCCCACTGTCAAACATGGTGGTGGCAGCATCATGGTTTGGGCCTGCTTTTCTTCTTCAGCAGGGACAGGGAAGATGGTTAAAATTGATAGGAAGATGGATGGAGCCAAATACAGGACCATTCTGGAAGAAAACCTGATGGAGTCTGCAAAAGACCTGAGACTGGGACGGAGATTTGTCTTCCAACAAGACAATGATCCAAAACATAAATCAAAATCTACAATTGAATGGTTCACAAATAAACATATCCAGGTGTTAGAATGGCCAAGTCAAAGTCCAGACCTGAATCCAATCGAGAATCTGTGAAAAGAACTGAAAACTGCTTTTCACAAATGCTCTCTATCCAACCTCGCTGAGCTCGAGCTGTTTTGCAAGGAGGAATGGGCAAAAATTTCAGTCTCTCGATGTGCAAAACTGATAGAGACATAGAGACATACCCCAATCGACTTACAGCTGTAATCTCAGCAAAAGGTGGCGCTACAAAGTTTTAACTTAAGGGGGCTGAATAATTTTGCACGCCCAATTTTTCAGTTTTTTATTTGTTAAAAAAGTTTGAAATATCCAATAAATTTTGTTCCACTTCATGATTGTGTCCCACTTGTTGTTGATTCTTCAAAAAACATTACAGTTTTATATCTTTATGTTTGAAGCCTGAAATGTGGCAAAAGGTCGCAAAGTTCAAGGGGGCCGAATACTTTCGCAAGGCACTGTATGCATATATATATATATATATACATACTGTATATTTCTTTTCTATTTGAACACAAATAAAGACTATAAAATAAAGGCTATAAATTGATATATAAAAATACTTGTACATTAATATGTGAAAATTATATTTTAAATCTAAAGCAACAGTGAAACTAAGAAGATCTGTATGTGTAAATAAAAGCATTTGAATATTGCCCTCAGTAAAGCAATCTTTTTTAGCGGAGGTTAAAAGGGCAAAAAGTACCTCTATGGATGTAGCTGAAACGGCATTCAAATACAAAGGCATTCCACATATTAGTCCAGCAGATAAAGATGGTATTCAGCAGATTCATATGTGTACTAGCTAGTTAAGTATTAGTGTATGCAGTGCATGTGTTGGTCATGGGGATGTAATTAATGTCACGTAGTTCTAGCTGTAAACTGACATCAGAAAGATGTGATGTGTGATTCCTGTGTTTGAACAGCTACAAAAGTAATAAGAAACAGTAAGGAAACTTTATGGGTCATCTCCACTTTAAATATCTTGGACCTCCCCATGTTGTGTCCACAGGAGTAACTATCTTGATTGAAATCAGTGTTCTTCCCTTTCCTACAAAATGCTCACATCACTATGAAAAAAATAAAAATAATAATAATCTTATAATAATGAAATCTTTGGATATGTACACTTATATCACTAATACTAGTCTTTGACTATTGTGCATCATGTTCCTCTTAAAATAGCCATGTCCACACTCACAGCACACTTTGTAAAATATGTAAAAAGCTGAATGAAAGAATTATGTCACAGAATCTGTCTGAACTTTTTGCTGAAATGACTGTTTACAGGGTATAGAGACATAACAGTTAACTGATTCCTTTTAAAAACGATTAAAAATAGATAAAAATCAATCATATCATGTACCTGTAGTTTTTTAGTTTAGTTTTTGCATTCAGTTTCGTTTTAGCATGTTATGCTGTATCTGTGCTGGACAGTGCCATAGAGCAGTATTGGTTTGAAAACGAAACTAAAATCTCCCAGTACTGTGGTGATCAGGAAACAGACAACCAGGAAGTGTCCAGAACAGAGAGGAATTACAGCAACATCAGAGCAAAAACGAACAATGAGGACATGAAACCAGGACTGCAGTAAGGTAAAGGCAGGGCCGGTGCAAGGATCTTTGACACCCTAGGCGAATCCTAATTTTGCGCCCCCCCCCCCCCTCCCCGCTGTGCCCCTGACATCACTTTACTCTGCCCTTGCAACACATGTGACCTATCTGACACCCCCCTTACCTGACACATACACTGACCCCCCTCACCTGACACACTGACCCCCCCTCACCTGACACACTGACCCCCCCTCACCTGACACACTGACCCCCCTTACCTGACACATACACTGACCCCCCTTACCTGACACTGACCCCCCCTTACCTGACACATACACTGTGACTGGCCCACCTGACTCTCACACACACCACACAGACAGAACCCCCACTCGGCACTCCACAGACAGTGTAATGTAGTTCAGAAGGGATCCGTCCTCCTCCTACCTCGGCTGTTTTTTTTTAGCTTCATCGTCATCGACCATCATCCAGTCTCTGCTCAGGGGCCAGGCTAGCGCCATCCTCCCGCTCCACAGTGTCCCCGCCGAGACCAGGCCAGCGCCATCCTCCCGCTCCACGGAGGTCAGCTGCTCCTCTCAATGCTCCGGGCTCCCATCTCCATTGAGCCCCGCCCCTCCGCTGCACACACAGACACACAGCGCTGCACCAGAGGGACAGGCTAGAGCAAAGGAGTCCCGGAGCAGCGCTGTGTGACCGGTCTAGAAGATGTAACAGTGCAGCAGGGCGCTCAGCGGGACACATGAGGGATTAGTGGTGGCGGCGCACAACGAGCGATTAGGAGAGGAGAGCCGAGCTCACACAGAACAGGGGCTGTGGTTGCGCCCAGGGCTGGCCTTAGTTGTTCAGGCGCCCTGTGCGAGCAAAGCCTGTGGCGCCCCCCCCCATCTTCACCGATAGATAGATAATTTTGAAAAAAAAAGAAAGAAAGAAAGGGAGGAGAAAGAAAGAAAGGGAGGAGAAAGAAAGAAAGGGAGGAGAAAGAAAGAAAGGGAGGAGAAAGAAAGAAAGGAAGGGAGGAGAAAGAAAGAAAGGAAGGGAGGAGAAAGAAAGAAAGAAAGAAAGAAAGAAAGGAGAAAGAAAGAAAGAGAGAAAGAGAGAAAGAGAAAGGGAGAAGAAAGAAAGAAAGAAAGAAAGAAAGAAAGAAAGAAAGAAAGAAAGGGAGGAGAAAGAAAGAAAGGGAGGAGAAAGAAAGAAAGAAAGAAAGAAAGAAAGAAAGAAAGAAAGGGAGGAGAAAGAAAGAAAAGAAAGAAAGGGAGGAGAAAGAAAGAAAAGAAAGAAAGGGAGGAGAAAGAAAGAAAGAAAAAAAGGGAGGAGAAAGAAAGAAAGAAAGAAAGAAAGAAAATAAGAAAGAAAGGGAGGAGAAAGAAAGAAAAGAAAGAAAGAAAGGGAGGAGAAAGAAAGAAAGAAAATAAGAAAGAAAGGGAGGAGAAAGAAAGAAAAGAAAGAAAGGGAGGAGAAAGAAAGAGAAAGAAAGAAAGTGAGGAGAAAAAAAGAAAGAGAAAGAAAGAAAGAAAGAAAGAAAGAAAGAAAGAAAGAAAGAAAGAAAAAGGAGAAAGAGAAAGAAAGAAAGATAGATAGAAAGAAAGGGAGGAGAAAGAAAGAAAGGGAGGAGAAAGAAAGAAAGAAAGAAAGAAAGAAAGAAAGAAAGAAAGAAAGAAAGAAAGAAAGAAAGAAAGAAAGAAAGAAAGAAAGGGAGGAGAAAGAAAGAAAGAAAGAAAGAAAGGAGAAAGAAAGAAAGAAAAAAAGAGAGGAGAAAGAAAGAAAGAAAGAAAGAAAGAAAGAAAGAAAGAAAGAAAGAAAGAAAGAAAGAAAGGGAGGAGAAAGAAAGAAAGAAAGAGAAAAGAAAGAAAGAGAAAAGAAAGAAAGAAAGAAAGAGAAAAGAAAGAAAGAAAAAAGGAAAGGGAGGAGAAAGAAAGAAAGAAAGAAAGAAAGGGAGGAGAAAGAAAGAAAAGAAAGAAAGAAAGAAAGAAAGAAAGAAAGGGAGGAGAAAGAAAGAAAAGAAAGAAAGAAAAGAAAGAAAGAAAGAGAAAGAAAGGGAGGAGAAAGAAAGAAAGAAAGAAAGAAAGAAAGAAAGAAAGAAAGAAAGAAAGAAAGAAAAAGGAGAAAGAGAAAGAAAGAAAGATAGATAGATAGAAAGAAAGAAAGAAAGAAAGAAAGAAAGAAAGAAAGAAAGAAAGAAAGAAAGAAAGAGAAAAGAAAGAAAGAAAGAGGAAATAAAGAAAGAGAAAAGAAAGAAAGAAAGAAAGAAAGAAAGAAAGAAAGAAAGAAAGAAAGAAAGAAAGGGAGGAGAAAGAAAGAAAGAAAGAAAGAAAGAAAGAAAATAAGAAAGAAGGGAGGAGAAAGAAAGAAAGAAAGAAAGGGGGGAGAAAGAAAGAAAGAAAGAAAGGGATGAGAAAGAAAGAGAAAAGAAAGAAAGAAAATAAGAAAGAAAGGGAGGAGAAAGAAAGAAAAGAAAGAAAGAAAGGGAGGAGAAAGAAAGAAAAGAAAGAAAGAAAGAAAGGGAGGAGAAAAAGGGAGGAGAAAGAAAGAAAGAAAGAAAGGGAGGGAGGAGAAAGAAAGAAAGAGAAAGAAAGAAAGGGAGGAGAAAGAAAGAAAGAAAGAAAGAAAGAAAGAAAGATAGATAGATAGATAGATAGATAGATAGATAGATAGATAATCTGACAGATAGATAGATAGATAGATAGATAGATAGATAGATAGATAGATAGATAATCAGATAGATAATCAGATAGATAGATAGATAGATAGATAATCAGATAGATAGATAGATAGATAATCAGATAGATAGATAGATAGATAGATAGATAGATAGATAGATAGATAATCAGATAGATAGATAATCAGATAGATAGATAATTAGATAGATAGATAATTAGATAGATAGATAGATAGATAGATAGATAATCAGATAGATAGATAATCAGATAGATAGATAGATAGATAGATAGATAGATAGATAGATAGATAGATAGATAGATAGATAGATAGATAATCAGATAGATAGATAGATAATCAGATAGATAGATAGATAGATAGATAGATAGATAGATAGATAGATAGATAGATAGATAATCAGATAGATAGATAGATAGATAGATAGATAATCAGATAGATAGATAATCAGATAGATAGATAATCAGATAGATAGATAGATAGATAATCAGATAGATAGATAGATAGATAGATACTCAGATAGATAGATAATCAGATAGATAGATAATCTGATAGATAGATAGATAGATAGATAGATAGATAGATAGATAGATAGATAGATAGATAGATAGATAGATAGATAGATAATCAGATAGATAGATAGATAGATAATCAGATAGATAGATAGATAGATAATCAGATAGATAGATAATCTGATAGATAGATAGATAGATAGATAGATAGATAGATAGATAGATAGATAGATAGATAGATAGATAGATAGATAGATAGATAATCTGACAGATAGATAGATAATAGAGAGAGAGAAAGAAAGAAAGGTGAAGAGAGAGAGAGAGAGAGAGAGAGAGAGAGAGAGAGAGAGAAGGGAATGAAGACCACCCCTACATCAGTGTACAGTGTACTCACTCACTGGATGGATATCACACTCCTCCATCTTTCCCTTCTGTTTGCTGTGCTTAAAAATTCCCGCCCACATCCCCTGTATGCCGGGGAGAGTGGGCGGGGCAGACACAAGGAGAGGAGGGGAGGAGTAAAAGCAGCTCCTCTCCTCTAACTGGCTGTGTGGGCAGCAAGGGGAGGGGATAGATGTCAGAGCTGGCTGTGATACGCCCAGCTCATCTCTCTCTCTGGAGCTCTCAGTGTGCTCCGATCCCCCTGCTGATCTGTCCCACTCGCAGCTGGCGCTTGCGCCCTAGGTGGTAGTGCGCTCCAAGCGGCTGCTTACTTCGCCTAGTGGTAGCGCCGGCCCTGGGTAAAGGAAGCTATTTAGCTAAAAAAAAAATCTTTCTGTTTTTTTTGTTTTTTGCATACCTTATTTTAAACTGGGTCTCTGTGCTTATCTATAAAATTCCAGCAGATCAAACAGGGTGTTGTACATACTGTATCCTCAAAACATTACAGCACCCTGCCTTAAGCCTAGTATACACTATGGACTAGATTCAGGTAGGGCGACGTAACTTTGTGCGGGCGTAGCGTATGTTATTCACGCTACGCCGCCGCAATTTAGAGAGGCAAGTGCAGTATTCACAAAGCACTTGCTCCGTAAGTTGCGGCGGCGTAGCGTAAATTGGCCGGCGTAAGCCCGCCTAATTCAAATGTGGAAGAGGTGGGCGTGTTTTATGGAAATTAATCGTGACCCCACGTAAATGACGTTTCAAACGAACGGCGCATGCGCCGTCCGTGGACGTATCCCAGTGCGCATGCTCCAAATCACGTCGCAAATAGTCAATGCTTTCGACGTGAACGTAACCTACGCCCAGCCCTATTCTGAATCGACTTACGCAAACGACGTGAAATTCGACGCCGGTTCCGACGTCCATACTTAACATTGGGTGCGCCATCTTTTTGGTGGTTTATCTTTACGCCTGAAAACGCCTTACATAAACAGCGTATCTTACATGCAACGGGCGAGCGTACGTTCGTGAATAGGCGTATCTACGTCATTTACATATTCTCGACGTAAATCGACGTACACTCCCCTAGCAGCCAGCGTAAATATGCAACTAAGATACGACGGCGTAGGAGACTTACGCCGGTCGTATCTTAGCAACATTTAAGCGTATCTCAATTTGAGCATACGCTTAAAGATACGACGGCGCGGATTCGGACTTACGACTGCATATCTACTGATACGCCCGTCGTAAGTCTTTCTGAATCTAGCCCTATGTTTTTTTGTTCCACCCATGGGTGGAACAAAAAGACTGTTAGATCGCTTTACTAACACACGTGATGTTAGTACAGAGATTTCCTCCGCTGTACAAATGTGTTCTGACAGGGGGACTGAACGCTCCCCCCCCTCCCTCCCCCGCCTAAACACGCAGATTTTACAGCATGCCCATTAGTCAGAAGCTGGTGGTGAGACTGTTTTTTGTCAGGTAGGGAGTTGTACACACAGCCGATAGTCAGCTTGTTCCCTTTTCGGCTGATATTCAGCAATTGTGTACCCAGTATTAGTACAGTAAAACCTTGGATTGCAAGCATAATTTGTTACGGAAACACGCTTGTAATCCAAAGCACTTGTATATCAAAGAGAATTTCCCCATAAGAAATAATGGAAACTCAAATGATTTGTTACACAACCATTTATTAATAGGTTCTTCAGTTTACAGTCCATATAAAAAGATTATAGCAATGTAATGGGTTATGTAACCATAAAATGTCCATCCACAAATGGCGGCCTCCACAAGGGGATTAGAAGCAAAATCCAGCAGGAGCTACAGAGTATAAAAGAGAAGAGAATCGCCTTTAGGCCTCGTACACGACCGAACATGTCTGCTGAAACTGGTCCGCTGACCAGTTTCAGCAGACATGTTTGGTCGTCTGTACGGCCGACCGGACAAATGTCCGGTGGATCGGACAGGTTTCCAGCTGACAAATGTTTCTTAGCATGCTAAGAAACATGTCCGCTGGAACCATGTCCGTCGGACATCTTCGGTCGTCTGTACAGACTCACCGGACATGTCCGATCGGCCGCCATCCCTCGCATGCGTCGAAGTGATTTGACGCATGCGTGGAAGCATTGACCTTCCAGGGTCGGGCACGTTGCCTCGTCGTCGTCGCGGCGACGGCGCGGCCACGTCACTGCGCTGTCTGTCCACGCGGATTTCTCTCTGATGGTGTGTACAACCATCAGATGGAAATCTCCGGGCGGACATGTCCGCTGAAAACGGTTCGGTGGACCGATTTCAGCGGACAGTCCGCTCGTCTGTATGGGGCCTAAGTGTAGCAATATGTTGCTAAATGTTGTACCTTCATTAAATGTAACCATATTGCTACATTTAAAGGCGTCTCTCTTCTCTTTTATACTCAATTGTGACATGAGGCTACTTGTATATCAAGACATTGCTTGTATATCAAGTCAAAATGTATTAAAAAATGTAGCTTGTCTTGCAAAACTCTCCCAAACCAAGTTACTCTTAAACCAAGGTTTTACTGTAATCCCTTCAAGAGCCCTCAACGATTCTTAGGCCCCGTACACACGAGAGGATCGATCCGCTGAAATTGATCCGCGGATCGGTTTCAGCGGATAGATCCGCTGGTGTGTACGATCCAGCGGATATTTATCCGCGGATATATTTCGGGCCGACCAATTTCCAGCGGATAAAAAATTCTTAGCATGCTAAGAAATCTATCCGCTGGAATCGGCTCCACCGGATCGATCCGTCCGAACCCATCCCTCGCATGCGTCGTAATGATTCGACGCATGCGTGGATATCCTTATATGACAGCGTCGCGCACGTCGCAGCGTCATCATCGCGGCGACGGCGCGACACGTCACCGCGGTGTGAATTCGGCGCGGATTTCGATCCGATGGTGAGTACAATCCAGCGGATCGAAATCCTCAGAGAATTTATCCGCGGAAACGGTCCGGAGGACCGTATCCGCGGATAAATCCTCTCGTGTGTACCCGGCATAACAGTGGTTTGCAATACATCCCTAGGAATTACAGACCAGTTAGCCTAACATCAATAGTATGCAAGCTTTTGGAGGGGATGATAAGGGACTATATACAAGATTTTAGTAATGACAACGGTATCATTAGCAGTAATCAGCAGGGCTTCTTTTCAGGGGGAACTTGGGGGAACTCAGTTCCACCACCTCTGGCTCAGACCCTTTGGTGCCTGCTCACCACAATCACTTGTAAACACAGAAGTCTGGTTTCTGTGTTTACAAGTGACAGCTCTGCACTCTGTGTGTAACCACCTGAACTCTGCACTCTGTATGTAATGCAATCCTGGTATTTAATGCCCCTTTAAGACCCTTCTACTGTTTTTGAAATCTGAATGGGGTCGTGGTTGAGTTCCTGCACCTATTTTCGGAGAAAAAAAGCTCTGGTAATCAGCATATATTCATGAAGAATAATTCTTGCCAAATCAATTTATTAACATTCTATGAGGAGGTGAGCTGCCATCTAGATAAAGGAAGACCCGTAGACTTGGTGTATCTGGATTTTGAAAAAGCATTTGACACAGTTCCCCATAAAGGTTTACTGTACAAAGTAAGGTCAGTTGGCATGGACCATGGGGGGAGTACATGGATTGAAAACTGGCTACAAGGGCGAGTTCAGAGGGTGGTGATAAATGGGGAGTACTCGGAATGGTCAGGGGTGGAAAGTGGGGTCCCCCAGGGTTATGTGCTGGGACCAATCCTATTTAATGGGTGGGGTAAACAGTTCAATCTCTGTATTTGCGGACAATACTAAGCTAAGCAGGGCAATAACTTCTCCGCAGGATGTGCAAATATTGCAAGAAGATTTCAACAAATGAATGGGGTGGGCAACTACATGGCAAATGAGGTTTAATGTGGAAACATTTGAAATAATGCATTTGGGTGGCACACATAACTATGCAATCTACCCACTGGGGAAGGGGGGGGGGGGGGGGGGGGGGAACCTCTGGCGATTCAAGGATGGAAAAGGACCTGGGGGTCCTAGTAGATGATAGGCTCAGCAATGGCATGCAATGCCAAGCTGCTGCTAACAAAGCAAACAAAATATTGGCATGCATTAAAAAAGGAATTAACTCCAGAGATAAAGCGGTAATTCTCTCACTCGGACAAAACTCTGGTCCGACCGCACCTGGAGTATGCTGTCCAGTTCTGGGCACCAGTCCTCTGGAAGGATGTACTGGAAATGGAGTACAGAGAAGGGCAACAAAGCTAATAAAGGGTCTGGAGGATATTATTTATGAGGAAAGGTTATGAGCACTGAACTAATCCTCTTCAGGAGAAGAGACGCTTGAGAGGGGATATGATTTCAATTTACAAATACCATACTGGTGACCCCACAATAGGGATAAATCTTTTCTGTGGAAGGGAGTTTAATAAGACACGTGGCCACTCATTAAAATTAGAAGAAAAGAGGTTTAACCTTAGACAGTATAGAGGGTTCTTTACTGTAAGGCCCCGTACACACGACCGGATCTGTCCATTGGGATTTATCCGCGGATCAGTTCCAGCAGACAAATCCGGTCGTGTGTACGGCCTAGCGGACATTTTTCGGCGGACATTTGTCCAGCCGACCGTTTTTCAAGCGGATAAAAATTTCTTAGCATGCTAAGAAATCTATCCGCTGGAAACCTGTCCGTCGGACTTATGCGGTCGTCTGTACAGACTCACCGGATAAGTCCAACCGATCCCCATCCCTCGCATGCGTCGAAGTGATTCGACGCATGTGTGGAAGTATTTACCTTCCAGGGTTGCGCACGTCGCCGCGTCATCGTCGCAGGGATGGCGCGGCCACGTCACTGCGTATGTTTTCCGCTGGGATCTGATGGTGTGTACAGCCCATCAGATCAAAATCCGGAGCAGAAATGTCCCCTGGAAACGGTCCGGCGGACCGTTTTCATCGGATATAAGAGCGGCAGAGATGTGGAATTCCCTTCCACAGGCGGTGGTCTCAGCGGGGAGCATCGATAGTTTCAAAAAACTATTAGATAAGCACCTGAATGACCACAACATACAGGCATAATCAATGTAATACTGACATATAATCGCACATATACTGTAGATTGGACTTGATGGACTTGTGCCTTTTTTCAACCTCAACTACTATATATGTAACTATATTATATATTAGGGTTGCACCAATAACGCTAATGTTATCGGTGCCGATACTAAGCATTTACAAGAGTATCGGTACTCGCGCAAATGCCCCGATACCCAAAACCGATACCTTCGGGCGCTGTACTTTCAGCTGTCAGCAGGAGTTCCCCCTTAACAGCTGAAAAGTAAAGAAAAAAATGCTGGCAATTATTCGTTGTTAAAGAGAGGGGGTGCCGCCGTGTCCTTAACAACCAATCACATATCCTTGGGATTTCCCTCCCCGCCTCCTCCCCTTTTGCCAGCTATCACCAGGCTCGGGACTGCATGTCTGTAGAAACTTCCTGCATGAGAGGTGAGCAAGCCCAGCTCCTCCCATTCCACTGTACTCCCCCTCCTGCCGGGTGCAGCTCTTACATTCAGCTCTGCTCATCGCGGCTCCGTTATTTCTGTCACAGTCCAGTGAGCAGAAGTGAGTCCTGTGTGACCTCCGCACAGGTCTGACTTTTCCTTGGCAGCTATAATGCTCTGCACACCGTGAGGCTTCTCCCCGTGCCCTGTGTGTCCGTACTCAGCCTGGTGGAGCCCCCCTCTCCCCCTTTCCAGCAAGCAGAGGCACAGACACACGGCCAGCACACGGCCAGCACCACTGCAGAAGGTCAGTGTGTGATTAGATCCCCCCTGATGTGTCAAATGCTAATTATATACAGTATATAGTGTTAAAGGGGTTGTAACGGTTTGTTTTTTATTTTTTAATTCAATCTTATTTTATTCAGATAAAAGAAGAAACATAAAGACAAATAGCGTCTCAAACATTACATTCAGTAAAAGCAAGTACAATAATCGTAAACATTGTATTTGGTATAGTGAAAACATGTCTACATGACGTGGAAAAAGGGAAAAGAACAAGAAAAGAGAGAGAAAAAAAAAAAAAATTAGGAGCATGTGTGTGTGGACCACTATATGGCCGTACGATTGAGCAATCTCCCGGAAAATGGCATAAGCAGTAGCTGTATCTACCAGCCTCACAAAGGTGAGGGGTTCAGTGTTGCATCACACGTGGTAGATTGGGAGAGAATATACACGAATCTGGAAGTAAAATAAGACCCGTGGGGTCTCACAATGGGTAAATAGCCATAGGTGGTCGGGGTCACGATACGTTAGCTCTATGAAGTCTTAAGGCAGTAGTTAGAGATCAAGAAAAGGACAGGAAGCAGGGACAGATACAAAGAGGGGGCAAAGAGACAGGGGACAAGAATCAAGAGACAAGGGTCACTCCATCATGGCGTCAGGGTCACATCCTCCATGCCACGCTCGGCCCAAGATAGAAACTCAGAAGAGTATCGGAACATGGACCATGAAGTCCAGGTGAGAGAAAACTGCTCACTTTTACCACCTTCCTCCGCCAACAAACGCTCAAGGTCCCTTATGCGGTCCACCTCCACAGCCCAGTCTCCCATGGAAGGCATGGTTGCCGATCTCCAATGACGGGGGATCACCACTCTGGCCGCCGCCAGGAAGTGACGTAGTACGTCATTTTTGATGGATTTGAACGTGCCAGGAAGTATAGATAAGAGGGCCATCTCAGGAGAAGGGTGGATAGAGGTCGACATCAGTGTGCAGTACAGTTCGAAAATCCGCTGCCAGAATCTCTGCACAGGAGGGCATTCCCACCAGATGTGGAGCATGGTTCCCCGGGATTTAAGACACCGCCAGCAGGTATCCGGCACTGCCGAATTGAAATGATGGATAGTTGTCGGGCACCTGTACCATCTCGTTAGCAACTTGAACCCCTTCTCTTGGGTCTTAGTGGCCAGGGATAGTTTGTGAGTCAGGACAAAGCACTTCTTCCAGTCAATAAGGGAGATAGAGTGACGAAGGTCCGTTTCCCAGGCCGCTGTAAACGGCGGGGGGTCAGGGGAGAAGATATTGAGTAACAGGGAGTAGAGCTGAGATACCACATGCGTTGGAGGATCCGCCTGCAGAAGCAGCGCCTCAAACTCTGATGGTTCAGCAAGGATGTCCGGAATGGATGGGAAAGTTCGAATGTAAGAGGTAATCTGTTGCCTCAGAAGCCACTGCGTGGGGTGTCGGGAGGTCGGATCGGTCGGGGTATCAGTCCTCAGGGTGGGGTCTGCACGAAGGACCTGGGCAAGTCTCCCATGGTCCTCCTTTCGCCACGGTCCGAATCTCGTTGCGGACATGGCCGGCGGAAAGGCTGGGGTCCCGAAGAAGGGAGTCATGGGTCCCATATGATTCGACAAGCCCCTCCTAGATCGTAGGCGATCCCAAATCTGGATCGTTTGAAGGGTAAGGTCACCGAGAGGGCCCGAACTCCCTCGAATCGTGGGTGAGGTCCACGGGAGAGCGGAGAGTTCAACAGGGTTCATGTGGCTTTCCAACTGAACCCATAGCTTGGTTGATGAGTGATGGAACCAGTCCAGTATACGAGTGAGCACCGCAGCCTTGTGGTACAAGGAGGCGTCTGGGGCTCCAGCTCCCCCCCTAACCTTCGGAAGAGATAATGTTTCGTATCGTATCCTGGGACGGGCAGCGTTCCAAATGAATTTGGAGAACAACCGGCGCAGCTTCTTGAAGTACGAATTAGGAATATGAATAGGAATGGTTTGAAACAAATATAGGAACCTGGGGAGAACATCCATTTTCAGGGCATTCACTCTACCTAGCCATGAGAGCCGTTTGGACGCATAGATGGTTAGATCTGCTTGGGTCCTAAGAAGCAGGGGGGTAAAATTCTGAGAAAAGAGTTGGGAAGGGTTTGTCGGAATTTGGATTCCGAGGTACCTGATGGAGGAAGAGCCAGTTTTGAATGAGAAGGTGTTTGATAGTCTCTGTAGTTCCGACTTGGACAAAGATATGTTAAGGATTTCCGATTTGGTGTAGTTTACCTTGAAATTGCTAACTGCTCCGAATTTCTGGAACTCCTGAAGCACTGAGGGTAAGGATGTATGTGGGTGCGTCACGAACAAGAGCAGATCATCCGCGAAAAGGGCGAGTTTAGTATGGGTGGGCCCGATTGTAATGCCCTGGACCGAGGGATTATTACGTAGAGCAATGGCTAGATGTTCCATTGTAAGAACGTAGAGGAGAGGGGACAGTGGGCATCCTTGTCTAGTCCCGTTAGATATAGAGAAGGTCGGAGAGAGCGAGCCATTCAACCTAACCCTAGCAGATGGGGAAGAGTAAAGGGACATTATCCTCGCTATCATATTAGGTCCCAATCCTATTTGTTGTAGGGATAGTAGAAGGAACTGCCAGTCTACTCGGTCGAATGCCTTTTCAGCATCGACCGTCAATAGGCATAATGGAACATCGTGAGACCGAGCATAGTCGGTTAGAAGAAGGGTCTTAAGGGTATTGTCCCTAGCTTCACGGCCACTCACAAAGCCCACCTGATCCAGGTGTATTATCCCTGGCAACAGTGGCTGTAGCCTATTAGCCAATATTTTAGCAAAGACTTTCAGGTCGACTCCAATCAAAGAGATCGGCCTGTAATTAGCGCAAAGAGTAGGGTCTTTGCCCGGCTTCGGAATGAGGGAGATGTGGGCCTCAAGTGTTTGCGGAGGGAACACTGAGCCCCCTGTCAGAGAGTTAAAGACCTTTGTAAGAAAGGGCGCGAGGAGGACCGAGAATAGTTTGTAGAACTTGGGAGTGAAGCCATCTGGGCCCGGGCTTTTTCCACTCGGTGTACCTGCTATGGCGTTGGCGACTTCATCCTCAGTGATAGGGGTTTCCAGGTCAGCAATGGTGTCAGCATTTAATGTAGGAAGTGCCGTAGCCGAGATGTAGGACAATTGATCAATCGCCCCAGTACAGGGGGAATCTGTCGGTCTGGTCGCAGGAATATTGTACAGGGATTGATAAAAGTCCCTGAATTCCTCAGCCATCTTAGTCGGTGAGGTGATCAACTCTCCTCGCGCCCCCCGAATGTGGGGCACAAAGGCAGAAGACCCCTTTGGATGTAGGCAGCGAGCCAGTGAGCGACCGCATTTATCTTGGAACTTGTACTGATGGAAAGCGAGCTTATCCGCATACGTGCGCGCAGAGGTCTCATAGAGTTCTCTGAGTTGTGATCGCGCCCTAGATACATCCGATAGCGTCGACACCGTCGGGGATCGTTTGTGTTCAATTTCTAGGTCTCTAAGTGTTTGGACTGCTGCCTCTATGGCAGCCGAGCGTTCCTTTTTCAGACGCGCACCCATTTGGATAAAGGTTCCGCGGAGTACAGCCTTTAGTGCCTCCCATTGGAAGGGCACAGCAGTCGTATCTGAGGCGTGATCAGCGAGAAAGTTAGAGATTGTATCAGAGACCCTCTGTATACACTCCGGGGTCGTAAGTAACGAATCATTCAAGCGCCATGTCCACTCCCTAACCGGAGTGGAGGGGATCGAGAACGTCATGTGAATAGGGGAATGGTCAGACCAGACCATCGGGTCTATGCTACATTCAGGAGACCAATCTAGACAACTGTGGTCACTCATCAGAAAGTCTATGCGACTATATGTGTGATGTACAGGAGAGAAGTGGGTATAATCACGGGATGTAGGGTGTAGCACTCTCCAAACGTCGACAAGACGCATATCGAAAAATGCTCGCTTCAGTGCCCTCAGCTTAGGGTAAGAGACACTTGATCGTGAGGTAGAGGAATCTAAAAGTGGCTCTAGAGGGGTGTTAAAATCACCTCCCAATATGAGCTTACCCTCTAGGAATCCCGACAGACTCTTCAAGTAGCTCAATGCGGACGATACTTGATTGACATTGGGAAGATAGATGTTAGCTACCGTAAATTTAGTACCCCACAGCAGGAATTTCACGAAAACGTACCTTCCATGAGGGTCAGAAAGTTGGTCAAGCACCTCTATGGGGAGCGTCTTATGAAAGGCAACAGACACTCCCCTAGCCTTCTGAGTTGGGTTAGTGCTGTGGAACCACCTATTGAAATATCTGTTGGAGCAGGAAGGGGTGGAGGCGGAGTGAAAATGCGTCTCCTGGAGGAGAAGCACATCGACCTGGCGTTTGTGCATTTGATAAAGGATTTGGCCTCTTTTAGAGGCAACATTGAGGCCATTAACGTTGTAGGAGCAGAATTGCAGCTTGGGGTGAGATACCATTGTGTGGGCCATGATGGAGTGACAAGGAGGGAGGGAGGGGAGGGGGAAGATAAGGGAAGGTTGGAGCGGAGGAATAGGGAACGGGAGAGAAAGAGGGGAAAAGGAATACAGCAAGGAAGGAAGGGACGAGGAGAGGAGAGATGAGGGAGAGAGTGATCAAAGAGAGCACCTTGGAATAGTGGCTCAAAGAAAAAAGGGAAGACTACTAGTGCCCGAGAGAGCGGGACACCTCGTGAAAAATCACGTGTTAGGCACGGACTGTGCCAATCCTATTTAGGGAGAGAGAACAGGGTTAGAACAGCCGAGTTGTGATCCCGGCAACTTAGCAGGCATACAGAACATATATGTAACACACCCAATAACCATGACAATTAATGCACAACTTCCAGTTATGAAAAAACAAATTATATAGCTAATATCATTGGTATTTTCGGGCATCTTAAACAATAAAGAAGTAAGTGTAAAACAGCAACAAGGTAGAAACTAGGTGAGGACAAAATAGAGGCACAAATGGTCCCGAGAGGCCCCCCGGGGACCAACAGACCAACCGCAGCATCCACGGCAGCACAGCCCCCGATCACTGTCTCGTCTTAGCCTAGACAGCGATGCGAACGCATGTTAGCCGCGCCCGGCATGGGTCATGAGCCCCAAGGCACCGGAGCACATAAGACCGGTACCAGGGGGACCCCCGGGAGCCCCAGGGCAATCCAGCGGACTGCGGCCAGGAACCCCCGAGCCAACCCGCAGGCCCATAGCCCCGGGAGGGTATAATGAAATCAGGGGAGCGGTCTCATCATAGACGAAAAGGCAATATTGGCATTACTATCTGTCCCACCGGGGCCCCAGCCAGCACAATTGCACCAGTCGGGGGCCGCGGGGGGATCTTCAGGACAAGCAACATAGTCAAATCATTAATAGCATTCAAAGTGGGCTATGGTCAGTAGATCGCGGGAGGGGACCACGGTTAAAAAAAAGGGGGGGGGAGAAAAAATAAAAATAAAATAAAGTTTGGTAAAACAGAGCAATAGAAACATATTCAAGGCAAACCTGATCGAAGTCCTGGATAGGAGCTGTACCCTCCTAGTGGATAAAAAAAAGTCAGAGGGAGAGAAGAAAAAAAAAAAAAAAAAAAAAAAAAAAAGGGGGGGGGGGGAGGAAAAAACAGTGCAGGTTTCGACTGAAAGAGCTCGAATCAGTCCTCAGGTGACGTGGCTCGCCGCTCTCTAGTGCTGGAAGGCGCTGATCTAGGCTGTGGGTACCGTCGACGCTGAAGAGGAGGGCCCGGTAGCCGCTGGCGGTCATCTGGAGGGTCCAACCAGTTCGGGACGGTGACAGGGTCCTGGTCCAGGAAATGGAAGAAGGCTGGAAGTTGGTCCGGGTCTGACAGGACAAATTTGTGGTTATCATCTCGGGTCACTTTAATGCTGAAGGGGTGGCCCCAGGTGTATGAAGCACCAACTTGGCGAATCACTTCTAGCAGCGGGCGGACCACTCGTCGCATGTATAGCGTGTTACGGGAGAGATCTGGGTATAGGTGGATGGAGGATCCGTGAAAGTCCAATGAGCCTAAGCGCCAGGCCTTGCGTAAGATCTCTTCTTTCAGGGTATAGTAGTGTACCCGGCAGAGGACGTCCCGAGGACGGTCCCTGCGATCGCCCCCCATGCCCCCCACCCTATGCACTCTGTCCAATTCGATAGGGGATGTAACCTCCCTGCCCAGGACCTGGTTGAGGATAGCAATGACAGTGGGTTTGAGATCAGCGCCCGAGGTAGCCTCCGGGACACCCTGCAACCGGATGTTGTTCCTGCGGCTCCGGTTTTCTCCGTCTTCAATTCGGAGCTGGTGCTGTCGTAAACGGGAAAGGTGGGCTGTAGAAGCACGTTCAAGCGCCGTAATACGGGCCGAGTGATCTTCCTGGGTGGTGGAAATTGCAGAAACTGTGACCTCCGATGCAGAGACCCGTTGTTTAAGGGCAGTCATTTCAACGTGTAGAGAAGCCTCCAGTTTAGAGGCCCAGGCGTCAAAATCGGACCGGAAGGCAGAGAGCAGGGCAGTGGTTGTGGAGCCCGGGGCGCCCCCCGAGGCCGGGAAAGGCATCTCCTCCAGGGCAGGGCCTATGTTGGTGGAAGGGGGCGGTGCGGGTCCTGATAGTGGATCCGAAGGGTTCATCAGAGGAGACGGGTGTGGGCCCGAGCCGTCCCCGCTGGCTGATGAAATCGCTGCGGGTGGGGGAGGTGACTTATTTTTGCCTGGAGTTCGGCTTGCCGAAAGTTTGTCTTTCCCCGTACGAGGGTCCTGTGATGATGTGCGTAGCATGTACCGTTGGATAGTGCCTTGGTGCAGTTCAGTATGGTCGTTAGATGCAGAACTGGAAGCCGCCATCAGAGGATCAGGTGCGAGTTGATAGGAACACAGCCTGCGGTTGTCGGGAGAGCACAGAGCTCAGCGGTGCATGTCGTCAGCCGGCCATCCTCAGCCGCACACCCCCATAGGTGAAATGGTGACGCAGTTGCACTGCTCAGACACTTTATGGATGGATGACTGCCCTTGTATACAGCTTAGGCAGTGACGTGGCAGACCGGGGAGGACCTGCGGCCGAAGGTGTGCGTCGAGGCCAGGGGCGAGTGTCAGCCAAGTCCGGGAGTAGTAAGATGGCCGCCGTGCCTTGCGTTGGAGCTGTGGCCACAGCCCTTCCGTCAGGTGGTCTAGGGGGCAGAGGGTGTCACTATGCTGCGGCCTGGCTGAGTATCCAGGAGGGCCCCAGAGCGTGTGGAGGACAGGAAGGGAAGATGGCCGCCCCCCCCCCCCACAGGTATGGGAGTAGCAAGATGGCCGCTGATAGAGTGTTGGATAGGGAGACCCTCTGGGCTAGCATCCAGGTCTCCCCACTAGCGGGTGGGATAATGTCTGTATGTTGTAGGGCCTGAGTCTGGGAAGGAGGGGGGATCAGGGCCGCTGGAAGGGCAATAGGTGACCAAAGATGGCCGCCGGTTACCTCTGCAAAGTGAAGCGTCCTGGGTGTCCTGGCAGTGGGACCTCCTTGGTGATCCCCCGGTCTGGGGAGGCAGCGGTGGTTAAGGACAGAGCGGGGCGCCGTTCCTCCCGCAATCGCGGCACTCCAACGTGGTGGTTCCGGAGGCCTCACAGGCCCCAAGATGGTGGCGGAACCTCCGGAGGGGCCCAAATCCCTGGGTGGTCGGCCGATCCGGAGCCTCGATTCCCGGAGAGCAGTGGAGATCGGGACGGGGAGGGGTGGATGCCCGTTCCGCGGCCGCCCCACTCGAGCCCGGTGCGCTCCGAGGCCTTGCAGGCCGCACAGGCCTCAAGATGGCGGCGGACCCCGGGAATGGAGTCCCGGCCTGTATCGGTGTGTTGCTCGTCTAAATGCCCAATACAGCAATCGGGCAGAGCAGGGTAAGTCCAGGAGTTGGGATGAAGTGTCCTTTGGGCCAGATGTGGGAAATTGACCCAGGATGGCAGCCGATTATGTCAGGCTTGGCAGAGCTCCTCTGAAGCACGTCTAACCCGGTTAACGTCCGGACACGCCCCCCTGTTTTTTATTTTTTAAATAGGTTACTTTAAGCTAGTGCATTGTTGGTTCACTTACCTTTTCCTTCAACTTCCCTTCTAAATGTTTTTTTTCTTTGTTTTCTTTGTCTGAATTTCTCACTTCCTGTTCCTCCTCAGTAAGGTGTTCAGTAAGCTGTTCTAAATGACTTTCCACCGCTTGGATGATGGTGGAAAGCTTACTGAGGAGAAACAGAACGTTTGAAATTCAAATGCAGTGCTCACCCCCGAAGGAGCCGCTGGATAGAATTGGGATGGCGTGTTACCTCTGTGAGCATCTAGGGGTAGATGATGATGAGAGCAGCAATGATGGAATGTCCAAACAGCAGGTGTCTTTTCTTGTGCTTTATTTCACCCAACAAGGTAAAATACAAACTTGAGGTAGATAGCAGGGATAGATGAGGAGGAGAAGTAGCAGATTCAGGCCCAGCAACACAGAAGCAATCCTGCTTCCAACGACACTTCACTATCGTCGTCACCCCAGCCGAAGTGGGTATCGTGTATCTGGACAGGCCTCTCACACCGACCTGGCAGCCAGGATATCACTCGGAACTTTGAGAGGAACAGGTCTCTGCCACAGACCTGGCCTCAGAACTTAGGTTATGGAGACTATTCTCCTCAGTAAACTTCTTCTGGCCAGGATCTCGCTCAGGTAGTTTCATTTAGGTTAGCGACTGACAGGTGGCTAACATCCACCCCCTCAGCATTCGGTTACCTGGATCCCCGGTGGATTGTCTAGGCCCTGTTGGACCGCCAGCCTCTCATTGGCGCTCCTAAGATGGACTCCACACCGAACAGCTATCTCGCTTGGGATCTCCTCAGATTTGGGGCCCAGTAGATTACTGGAGCCCCGCCACAGCTTTAAATGTTCCGGGCCAACATGGTCCCGGAACCAGGAACACCGCGTGGCACGCGCACCCTGGCCTGGTAAGCCATCAGGCCGGGAGCCGTGATGTGCGGTCACCCTGAAGGTGGGTGCCGCACCAGGAACAAGAACCACAAGACGAACGCCTCCCGCCCAATGGTGTCTGCTCCAGAAGTACCCTCCCCAGCATGCCCCGCCAGGGAAACTCCCTTCCCCTTGGCTGCTGGCAAGAGGAACCCCATCCTGGACTCCACTGGCGCCACCTGTTGCCTCGGGGTGGTATAGCACCTCAGCAACAACAGAACAAGCCCACAGTACAGCCCAGCTGAAACAGAGACCCAATTTAGACAAATTAAATGGATGAGAGCTAACTAACTCTCTCATCCCCCTTAAATTTAAAATAGCACCTGTACAGAAAGTACACAGGCGCTACACACTCCCCCTACTTAAACAGACACTGTCCCCAGTGTCCAAACAAAGGCATTCAAGCCTGAATGCCTGACCTGAATCTGCAAACAGTAAGAGAAAGATGGAAAGGATATAAAACTTTAAGATATAAAACATTGCTTTATACAAATATTTACGGCAATACACTAAGACACTACACATTCCTAACTATCTATTCTGCCCCAGTCTCCGACAGCGTTGATAGAAGGTCAACAACCTGCAAAACAAAATGAAAGAACACACACAAAAAAAAACATAGACTCATATATTAACTATATATGTACAAAATCACTAAGGTTGGAGTTGAAACTGCACCCTCTCGTCAGAGGGCGAAATTTCCCTTCCTCCCAAAGAGATATCAGTTAGGCCCCATACACACGAGAGGATTTATTCGCGGATACGGTCCAGCGGACCGTATCCGCGGATAAATCCTCTCGAGGATTTGCGCGGATTTCCATGCGATGGAGTGTACTCACCATCGAATCGAAATCCGCGCCGAAATCCTCTGGCGATGACGTGTCGCACTGTCGCCGCGATTATGACGTGGCGACGTGCGCGACGCTGTCATATAAGGAATTCCACGCATGCGTCGAATCATTACGACGCATGCGGGGGATCCCTTTGGACGGATGGATCCGGTGAGTCTGTACAGACCAGCGGATCCATTCGTTGGGATGGATTCCAGCGGATAGATTTGATAGCATGTCATCAAATATTTATCCGCTGGAAATCCATCCCAGGGGATAAATATCTGCGGAAACAGATCCGCTGGAGTGTACACACCATAGGATCTATCCGCTGAAACCCATTCGCTGGGATTTTTCAGCGGATGGATTCTATTGTGTGTATGGGGCCTAAGTGCTGAGAATTTCCTAAGTTGCAAGACTTTTGGAAAAATAAATAAATATATAGGCCCGGATTCAGAAAGAGTTTACGTCACCGTATCTATTGATACGCCGCGTAAATTCTAGGATGCGCCGGCGTATCTTCTTTCTGTATTCAGAAAGCAAGATACGCCGAAATTTGGCTAAGATACGTCTGACGTATAGGTGGCGCTTCCGGAGATTTACGCGTAGAATATGTAAATTAGGTAGATATGCCGATTCAGAAACGTACGTCCGCCCGGCGCATTTTTTTACGTCGTTTACGTAAGGCTTTTTCCGGCATAAAGTTACCCCTGCTATATGAGGCGTAGCCAATGTTAAGTATGGACGTCGGGCCAGCGTCAAATTTTGCGTCGTTTACGTCATTTGCGTAAGCCGTTCGCGAATAGGGCTTTGCGTAAGTTACATTCACGTCGAAACCAATGAGGCTTTGTGGCGTAATTTGGAGCATGCGCACTGGGATACGTCCACGGACGGCGCATGCGCCGTTAGTAAAAAACGTCATTTACGTGGGGTCACCATTCATTAACATACAACACGCCCACTGCCTGGATAATTTGTATTACGCAGGCTTACGCCGGACCACATACGCTACGCCGCCATAACTTAGGGCGCAGGTTCTTTCGGAATACAGAACCTGCCTCACTAAGTTACGGCGGCGTAGCATATCTGAGATACACTACGCCCGCACAAAGTTACGCCGGGCTTTCTGAATCTGGGCCCCACACATTAGTCTTTCTGCGGTAGTAAAAGTGCAGAACACTGCCCCTAGCGGTCAGTGCGCTGGTACTACAAATGGCAGTCCACTGTTCACTTTAGAACAATCAGCAGCAAAAGGGAGATGTAAAAAATGGTGTCTTCTCCTCTTTCTTTTTTTCTGGTGCTGTGAAGAAGCCGGCAAAACCCTATCCTTTCTAACTGGTCAAACCCCCCAAACACCCCTCCTGCACAAGCAACAGAATGTGGATCCGGAGGGATGAAAAAAGAAACTGGAAAGGGGCAACTGTACTTGTCTGGTACTTCTTTAAAAGCAGCAGCAGGCATGACAAAACAGGCATGAGGCCTATTTGTAGAACCGGGGATCTGGTAGAGCAATGATGTCCCCACTGGAATTTGTAGTGATAACTGAAAAAACTTGATCCACTCTCCCGGGACACTTGAGGACCACTTTTTCACTAAAGATGTACCAGCCTGGGCTCCAATCTTTTAAACAGCCTTCAAGTCTGTGATTCAAATGGATGAACGTGAAATCCGTATCACACGCACACCTAGGTACACCTAGGTACATTCAAGTGCTCCCAGACTGCATCATGACACCAACCCTCTCTTGCTTGCTCGATCATGGGCAGAAGGGCTGGAGGGGTGTCTGATGAAGTGCTTTTACTGCATGTACCCTAATATGCATTACGTTGTAAGTGAATATGCATTAAGTTGAGGCAGCCTACTCATTTCAATTAGTCTACCAACTTACCCCAGCAGTCCGAAAATGGAACCTGCACAAAATTTGACTAATTCAGCACAGGAGCTTGTTACTGCATTTCAGCACAGGTACATTGGGATGCAATTCACATTGAATCCACCAATGAGCGTAACATGCTTTTCCACACCACAGTGTGAATGAGTCCTCAGTGTTATTGACCCCAACTCACTGTACAAACTCTCTTGAATTGTATATTTAAAGCCCTACTTCAAGCTCATAATTTTACCTCCCTCCCTCCCCATTCTAATAGTCTTCATACCCTCTTACCTGGTGAAGGTAGATCTACTTATCAAAGTACCCCATCCAGGTCTCTTACTGCTGCCAGTTCTGGTGTGGGGGACTGCTGATCTATTGCTCCGAGGGTGCCCCAGGACCACCAATATCAGTAAAGGCGTTGTCTCTTCTCTCTTCTGAGTGAACCCCGCTGATGCCCATCCAAGAAGAGGTGACCCATTTAAATGCAGGTTCAGGGAAGTTCAAAAGGGGATTTCGTTATTTATTAAATTATTTTTTTCCACTAATGTGATCAGATTAAAGTGGAGGTTCACACAAAAAGTGAATCTCCGCTTTTTGGATCCCTCCCCCCTCCAGTGTCACATTTGACTCCTTTCAGGGGGAGGGGGGGTGCAGATACCTGTCTGAGACAGGTATTTGCACAACTTCCGGTTTTGGATCCCCGCAGGGAATCCAGCCTGGCACGTCATCCCCCGCTGTCTTCTGGGAAACACTGTTCCCAGGAGAGAGCGGGGACCAGTGACAGCGCACCGCGATCCTCGCGCATGCGCAGTAGGGAATCGGGCAGTGAAGCCGCAAGGCTTCACTTCCTGATCCCCTCACTGAGGATGGCGGCGGAAGCAGCCGAGGACCGAGCGATTGCTCAGCCTCGGCTGCTGACATCGCGGGCGAGCTGGACAGGTAAGTGTCCCTTTTTTAAAAGTCAGCAGCTGCTGTATTTGTAGCTGCTGGCTTTTAAAAAAAAAATGTAGCCGAACCTCCGCTTTAAGGGGGTTGGGAGGTGAAAAGTAGCTTAAAGTGGGGCTTAAAGTGTTATTAAACCCAGAACAGTCAAATCACTGTGTATGTAGCACTACCCCCGGAGAGCTGCTGGTTATATTTGGGTGGCACGTTACCTCTATATTCTCGCTGTCCAGGGTGAAAGGAGAGTCCAAAGAATTTCAATGTCCACACAATGCACTTCTTTTTCTTGGGTTTATTTGGGAGAACTTTAGAAGAAAAGAAGGTTGAAGGGTAGGTAGATTCAGGTGTATAATCAAAGTAAGGAAACACTCCTGTTTCCAGCATACAGTTCTCGTCGCCACTCTAGCCAGAGTGGGCATTGCTCACCCGGATAGGTCCCTCTCACTAGCCTAGCAGCCGGGATGGCGCACAGAGTAAAGTACAGGCTTTGCCATAGACCTTCCTTTATAGATGAGACAGTTTTGGTCCGGAATCCTTTGCCACAGAATTCAGCACCCAGATCTCTTTAGCTTGGCTTTGGTAGAAATTTTAGATCCGACAGGCGACACTGTCAAACCTCTCGGTGTGCGGTGTATCCTTCTATGAAGTTTCCAGGCCTTCTCCCAGGTTACCAGCCTCTTGCATGGCCCTCTCCAGGATAGGTCCTCCCTTGGCTTCCTTCATCAAGTGGCTTCCTCCCGTAGCACAGGATCACCTTTTGCAAGGCAGGCCCCAGTCAGACTAGTAGGCCTATGAACTAAGTCACAGCCCCGGGCCAACGTGGTCCCGGAACCAGGATCTAGGACATGCCAGGCGGGCCACGAGAGGTGTGGGACGACAGACCGACCCCGCCTTATGGCATCTGTTCCTTAAGTATCCCTCCCCAGCATGCACAGCGAGCAATCACTCTCATTGATTTGTTGCCAAGGGGAACACTCAAAACACCTTTTTTTTTTAACAACAAGGTTGGTCTTTATTGATTCAGAAATAAAAAGTCATATACAAGATATCAAAGTACAGTGCATGCATGGCAGGACGGATGAAGCACATAGGAAAAGCATTACAGAACAAAATGAGACCCACAGAGATCAAATAGTAAACCGGCTGAAAGCCACACAACTTCAGGACATACTAACACTCAATACACCTTGACCTTGCTGCTGCCACCCTTGGCCTGGGGTGGAAATGACACCCCCAGACGAGCAATGGTGGATACTCTCAGCACAGCCATGGCTGGGACAGAGGCTAAGTTGCCCTTAATCACTCTTGTCTGAGCCAAATAACAGTTCAGACCCCACTTAATTTAAAGCAGTGCCTGTAGAACAGGAGCAGGGCACTACATGTATATGCAGGTAAAGCATGCATGTTATGCTCACTGTAGAACCTAAGGGGTTAATCCTCTTCATTATGTAAAAGGGCTGTTTGATCCTGTCTTCTCTGGTCCTCTCCTTCTTGCACTGTCCCCAATCTATCTGCTGATAGGACAGAGGCTAGGGGACAAGCTGCACATTCTCAGTGTGGTGTGTTTTGCTAGGGAGTTTTTCTTTTTGATTGAGAGAGTGAATGTGAATAGCACAGGGCCAATTAGCACTGCCCAGACAGAGGGTCAGGGGTCCTGCTGTCTGATAGGTCAGTCAGAGCAGAATGAAAACTCCTCCTACAACCTTTTACCAGATACTGATAGAAGTCACAAGACAGCTCTAACTGCTAATGAGAAAAGGTATTTAGCAGTTTATATTTACTAAAACAATTGCATTTCCATGTTCTGTGTACTGTGGGAGACCAGATATAGTGAATGCAGGTTCCTGGGTTTAGTACCACTTTAAATTCAGGTTATTGACAAAAAAATATTGCTGCTAGAGTAATTTAAATAAATTGATTGTTCCTTTTTCATTTTTAAACTGATCTTTTACAGCTCATCAAATCAACAGCAATGTGAAATATTAAAGTCCTCCCAGGGGATGCTATCTCTGTAATCTCACTGATTGGGATAAATAGAGCTCAGTGGTCTGAGCAGTGGTCCTACTGACAAGACAATGATGGGAACCATTTCTCAGCAAGCTTTCTGAGCATTTTCCAGCAAAGACATCCGGGAAGACTTTGTTGGCTCTGACTGGGCTTTAGGAGCACATGATAGGCATAAAACAAGGGAGAAATTAAGGAAATTGAGGGGGTGGATTTGTTAGCAGCTGTAATGTTTATTTTAGCAGAAGATTTTCCCAAGGTGAGGTTCAGCGCCCTGACCATTTGTTAAATCAGATTCTGTAAATGCAAGAAGATACTTGTCCAATACTTAATTCACTGCTTGAATTATCCAATGTTTAGATATGCTTAGTGTTGGGTATGTTTTGAGTTAATTAACACTTTTACTCATTCACTAAAATGTCATCATTCAAGTTCTAGATAACTTCCACACAGATGTCATGACTCATATCAGTCATGTTTGCTAGCCGAGTCTGCTGACCACCTGCAATCAACAAAGACCTTTAACATCAGTCTTAAAGTTGTAAAATTGTAATAACAAACCTATGCCACACAAGAACAGCCACTGTTAATGAATGGCAGTTTACAAGATATCCTGTTTGGACAAATGACCTGTAACTATTTTCTCTTTATTAACCACTTCAGCCCCGGAAGAATTTACCCCCTTCCTTACCAGAGCACTTTTTGCGATTCGGCACTGTGTCGCTTTAACTGACAATTGCGCGGCCGTGCGACGTGGCTCCCAAACAAAATTAACATCCTTTTTTCCCCACAAATAGAGCTTTCTTTTTGTGGTATTTGATCACCTCTGCGGTTTTTATTTTTTGCGCTATAAACAAAAAAAAGAGCGTCAATTTTGAAATAAATTCAATATTTTAAACTTTTTGCTATAATAAATATCCCCCAAAAATATATAAAAACAACATTTGTTTTCCACAGTTTAGTCCGATATGCATTCTTCTACATATTTTTGTTAAAAAAAAATCGCAATAAGCATTTATTGATTGGTTTGTGGAAAAGTTATAGCTTATACAAAATTGGGGAGTGTTTTTTATGGCATTTTTATTAATACTTTTTTTTTACTACTGTAGTTATGGCGGCGATCAGCGATTTTTATCATGACTGCGACATTATGGTGGACACATCGGACACTTTTGACACCATTTTCGGACCATTGTCATTTTTACAGCGATCAGTGCTATAAAAATGCACTGATTACTGCAAAAATGACACTGGCAGTGAAGGGGTTAACCACTAGGTGGCGCTGCAAGGGTTAAGTCAGTACTAGGGAGTAATTCTTACTGTTAGGGGGCGTGGCTACACATGGCATTCCCCTGTTCTGCCCTTGCCGACCGCAACTGCGTGCGCCCGCTGGGAGGCAAATTTAAAGGGATGTACCTGTATTCCAATATGCCTGCCCGTGCCATGTTGTCGATGTACATTGGCAGAAAGTGGTTAATAACGATCAGTTGGTGGTCAGATTTGTTTTTATTGTAGAAATAATTTATCAGCATTTTAAAGGAAAAAATAAAACTGATCTAAAGATCTGGTCAAAAACCTCTAATGCCACGTACACACGATCGTATTCTCCGATGGTCTAAAATCCAATGGATTTTTTCATCGGAATTCTGTTCAAGCTGTCTTGCATACACACTGTCAAACTAAATTCCGATCGTCCAAAACGCAGTGACGTAAAACACTACGACGAGCCGAGAAAAATGAAGTTCAATGCTTCCGAGCATACGTCGTAATTTCCCATCTGATTTTATTCCATCGGAAGAATTTAAAACATGTTCTATTTTTTTACTCCGATAGAGAAAAGTCTGATGGGGCCCACACACGATCGGAATTTCCGATGAAACAAGTCCATCAGACTTTTTCAGACATAAGAGAAACATCAATTTCTTGTTTTGCCATTTAGCACTATGAACACACAATGAACGATACAATACAAAGTGATGGCTTTTTCATTTTGGACAGAGTAAGGCCACTTTCACACCGAGGCGTTTCTAAACTGCCAGTTGAGATTTTCAGGTTTTTGAAGAGCTTTCCATTCATTTCAATGGAGAGGGGATTTTTTTCACCGCCATGCCAGCACACTGCCCCAGTGTGAAAGCATTCATTGATTTAAATGCAAATAGGTTTTGTGAGCTTTTTAGGTGCTGTTTTTAGCGTGAAAGTGCCTGAAAAGCACCTGGGGAGATATACCTTCACTACCTGTCCCATAACCAAACCAGAACGTGAGAGGAAATCCCTGCAAATAAAGGGAATCTCTTGGGGACCCCTAGGTCATCAGAACTAGTGTCCCTATTTGAAGATTTCCCCTATTACTTTTCTGGGGACAACCCAAACTTTGGGATTTTCCTTCAATAATAATGGTAAACAGGACAAATAAAGCACCATACACACTATGAGGCCTCGTACACACGACTGTTTTCAAAAAATCCATCAAGAAACTTGGTGGCAGAGCTTTTTTGCAGAGGAAAACGGTCGTGTGTATGTTTTTCGTTGAGAAAACTGTCGTGGTTCTAGATGAGAAAAAAAGAGAACAAGTTCTCTTTTTTCTCGTCGGGAGTCTCAATTTCCTTGTTTCGTGTTTCTCGTCGGGCTGGTTTACGACGAGAAACACGTTCGTAATGGAGATAGCACATTCGTGACGCTGTAACAGACTGAAAAGCGCGAATAGTCTCTTACCAAACTTTTACTTAACACGCAGTAACATGAGATTAGCAAATGCAGCCCCAAGGGTTGTGCCAGTGGAATCAAACTTCCCCTTTATAGTGCCGTCGTACGTGTTGTACGTCACCGCGTTTGAGAACGACGAGATTTTGTCTTGACAGTGTGTACGCAAAGAAAGCTTGACAAGATTCTCGACAAGCCTAACAAGGAACTCGTCGAGGAAAACGATGTTTTTTTTACGACGAGTTCTCAGTTTTCCTGCAGGTTTTTCTCTACCAAAACCATCTAATATGAGGTCAAACCTTAAGGCCGCGTACACACGGTCGTTCCAAACCGATGAGAATGGTCCGGCGGGCCATTTCCATCGGTTCACCGATGAAGTGGCCTGATGGTCTGAAGTTCGTACACACCATCGTTCCAAAAACCGATCGGGTCAGAACGCGGTGACGTCAAACACACAACGTGCTGAATAAAACAAAGTTAAATGCTTCCAAGCATGCGTCGACTTGATTCTGAGCTTGCGCGGGTTTTGAACCGATGCTTTCTGTACTAACCATCGGTTTGGACCGATCGGGCAGCGGGCCATCGGTTCAATTTTGAAGCATGTTTTAAAATTTTGGACCGAAGGACAACAGACCGATGGGCTATACACACGGTCGGTTTGGACCATTCTCATCGGTTTTGTCCGACCGTGTGTACGCGGCCTATGAGTTTCAATTTGTATGCAATCAGGCAGGCCCTTCTACTACATAGTTTTGGTAAACCTGAAGAGAAAAACCTGCAGGAAAACTGATAGGCCCGGATTCAGATAGCCTTTACGCCGGCGTATCTATTGATATCTATTGATACGCCGCATAAGTGCTACAAAGCGCCGGCATATTTACGCTGTCCACTAGGTGGCACCTCCGAGGAATATGCTAATTAGGTAGATACGCCGATTCAGAAACGTACGTCCGGCCGGCGCATTTTTTTTTCCGTGGTTTAAGTTAGGCTTTTTCCGGCGTAAAGTTACCCCTGCTATATAAGGCGTAGCCAATGTTAAGTATGGTCGTCGTTCCCGCGTCGAGTTTTGAAAATTTGACGTTGTTTGCGTAAGTCGTTCACGAATAGGGCTGTACGTAAGTTACGTTCACGTCTAAAGCAATGACGATTTGCGGCGTAATTTCGAGCATGCGCACTGGGATTTTTTCACGATGCATGCGCCGTTCGTAAAAAACTTAAAATACGCGGGGTCACCATTCATTTCGATAAAACACGCCCACATCATCCTCATTTGAATTAGGGGGGCTTACGCCGGACCACAGACGTTACGCCACCGTAACTAGGGGCGCAAGTTCTTTCTGCATACGGAACTTGCGCCCTAAGTTACGGCGGCGTACCGTATCTGAGATACGGTACGCCGCGCCGAAAGATACTCCAATGTATCTGAATCCGGCCCATAGTGTGTATGGGGCTTAAGTGTGAATATTCCTAATTGGGACACAGACAGCAATACAGACAACTGTTCTAATTCCTCTCCCTTACATCCAAAAAAGTTTTGCCTTTAGTTATACTCTAATTAAAGACACATTGGGGATTATTTACGAAAGGCAAATCCACTTTGCTCTACAAGTGCAAACTATGGCCCAGATTCTCGTAGATCGGCGTAAAACTGGGCTGGCGTAACGTATCTGATTTACGTTACGCCGCCCCAAGTTTTTCAGGCAAGTGCTTTATTCACAAAACACTTGCGTGTAAAGTGGCGGCGTAACGTAAATCACCCGGCGGAATTCAAATTCGGCGGGTAGGGGGCGTGTAGCATTTAAATGAAGTGCGTTCCCGCGCCGAACGATCTGCGCCGTCCGTAAAATATTCCAGGGTGCATTGCTCCAAATGACGTCACAAGGACGTCATTGGTTTCGACGTGAACGTTAATGGCGTCCAGCCCCATTCACGGACGACTTACGCAGACAACGTAACTTTTCAAATTTCGCCGCGGGAACGACGGCCATACTTAACATTAGTTGCGCCTCCCAGGGGCAACTTTACGCCGGGACAAGCCTAACGTAAACGTCATAACTTTACTGCGTCGGCCGCGCGTACGTTTGGGAATTCGCGTATCTAGCTAATTTGCATACTCGACGGGGAAAACGACGGAAGCGCCACCTAGCGGACAAAAAAAAATTGCATTTAAGATCCGACGGCCTAAGAGACTTACGCCTGTCGGATCTAATGGATATCTATGCGTAACTGATTCTAAGAATCAGTCGCATAGATACAATGGCCCAGATTAGGACTTACGACGGCGTACATGGCGCTGCGCCGTCGTAAGCCCTTTGAGAATCTCGGCCTATAAGTGCAAACTGCACTTGAATTGCATTGAAAGTGCACTTGGAAGTGCAGTTGCTGTAAATATGAGGGCAAGATCTGAAATGAGGGGAAGCTGATTTTATTATCCAATCATGTGCAAGCTAAAATTCAGTTTTTTATTTTCCTTTCATGTCCCCCTCGGATCTACAGCGACTGCACTTCCAAGTGCACTTTCAGTGCAATTTCAAGTGCACTTTGCTCTTGTAGTTTGCACTTGTATTACAAAGTGGATTTGCCTTTCATAAATAACCCCCACTATAATACCCAATGGGGGTTATTTACGAAAGGAAAATCCACTTTGCACTACAAGTGCAAACTACAAGTGCAAAGTACACTTGAAATTACACTGAAAGTGCACTTGGAAGTGCAGTCGCTGTAAATCTGAGGGCGAGATCTGAAATGAGGGGAAGCTCTGCTGATTTTATCATCCAATCATGTGCAAGCTAAAATGCTGTTTTATATTCTCCTTGCATGTCCCCCTTGGATCTACAGCGACTGCACTTCCAAGTGCACTTGCAGTGCAATTTCATGTGCAAAGTGGGTTTGCCGTTTGTAAATAAACTCCCTAGTGCAAAGTGGATTTGCCTTTCGTAAATAACCCTCAATGTTTTTGGTAAAATATATAAAGAATGAATTTGCACCAAGTAAATATATACTAAACACATCAAGACTTAAAATTCTGCACATTAGTGAAATGGCAACAAACTTCAGTACCTTAAATTATCAATAGATGACGCTTTAAAAGACTTTACAGTTTGCCAGTAGTGTTGCTCAAGAATATTCGCATTGCGAATATTCGTTACGAATATGGCATATTCGAGTATTCGCGAATAACTCGAATTTCGCGGCCAATATTCGCTATTCCGAATATTCGTGTTTTTTCAATTTTATTTTTAAAACAGATCACATCCTAGTGATCTCCATCGATATCTAAAAGCATTGCTGGTATGATTAGAGACCCTGGGCAGAGTAGCTGAGGCGATCCTTTTATATTGCCGAATATTCGCAATGCGAATATTCGGCAAAAGGAATATTGCGCGATTATTTTCTCCGCCCTTCTTTTGCATCAGAGCCAATCAGAGTTCTCCTACCACAGTTGTCAGAGGTTAGCAACCTCCATAGCAACCAATAGGAACCTGCCTGCACAACCAGTATATAAGATCACTCCCAGCAGTATTTCAGTGCAGATTCACAAGGTGGCCAGAGAGAGTGGAGTGTTTCTGTGTGATCTTACAGCTTAGAGCATCAGCATTGTGCTTCCTATAGTGCTTTGATTTCTGATTTTCCAGCTTCTAAACTGCTTTTTTCAAAGCAAAAGACCCAACAGCTTTTTTAAAAGCTCAGATTTGTGTTGTTTTGTCCAGGTTAGTGTAGCTTAGTGTTAGATAGATTTCTGTGTAGTTAGTGTAAGTGTACATAGTGTAAGTGTACATTTTTTTAAGGTAGCTTAGTTTAGTGTGTGTTTAGTGTCTGTGTTTTGTGTAAAAAAAACAAAAAAAACAAAAAAAAATTGCTTTAGTTTATAGTCATATAACTTTGTGTAAGTAGTTAGTGTTTGTTTAGTGCATATTAGTTTAGTATTTGTAGTCCTCGTCTTTGTCCTTGTCAGTCAGTGTAAAAAAAAAAAATGTAGCTTTAGTTTAATCATATAAGTTTGTGTAAGTAGTTAGTGTTTGTTTAGTGCATATTAGTTTAGTATTTGTAGTCCTCGTCTTTGTCCTCGTCTTTGCACTTCAGGCTCAGGTCCAGAAGTGGCTGACACCCCGAAGGCTCCAGGCAGGTATGGTTGTCTGTGACAACGGCAGCAACCTACTCTCCGCCCTCCAGGCTGGCAGTCTGACCCACGTGCCCTGTCAGGCACATGTCCTCAACCTTGTGGTGCAGAAGTTCCTGCGCACCTATCCCGGGTTGAGTGACATTGTGCTAGGGGTGCGTAGGATTGCCAGCCACTTCAGGCGCTCCCCAAGCGCTACCGCGTCCCTGTCCAAGTTGCAGCGGGACAACAGCCTGCCCCTTCACAGGCTGATTGTGGACAGTGTGACGCGGTGGAACTCCACCCTCCACATGCTGGAGAGGTTGTGGGAGCAGCGAAGGGCGGTGAAGGAATACCTGCTGGAGCAAGGCACTGCCGGGCCATCACAAACACTCCCGTACATCACCAGTGCGGAGTGGGGGCAGATACACCAGGTCTGCCATGTGTTGGCCCCTTTCGAGCAGGCGACCAAGATGGTGAGCAGGGAGCATGTCGGCCTCAATGACGTGCTCCCTATAGTGTTCCTGCTGGACAGGGCACTAGATCGCCTGCTCGAAGCTGGGGAGAGTGCCTTGGTGGAGCAGGAGGAGGCAACACTGCTCCACCAAGACCAGGCCCAGGACGAGGAGGAGGAGGATGATGATGATGAGGAGGTTACTGGTGACGGGGCCTGGTCAGGAGGGAGAGCCGGTGTTGGGGGCACCGATAGTCCGGGGGTTGGGCATCTCTGAGCGCGAGCAGCAGCGCCTCCAGCATGAAGAGTCGGACGTCATGGACCCGGGCAGCCATGAGGAGTCACAGCGGGCTGTGCTCTTCCCCATGGCTGCCCACATGCTGAGATGCCTCAGGAGGGACCCCCGGGTTCAGACTATCAAGGAGAGGGATGAATTTTGGATGGCCACACTTTTAGATCCAAGATGCAAGGGGAAACTGGAGCAGTTCCTCCCAGCCAGCCGGAGGCAGCGCCGGATGGAGGAACTGCAGGCACGCATAGTCAGCCGGTTGGAGCAGGCAACTCCCCGGCCTCCAGTTGTCCCCCCTCATCTCACCCAGCAGGTGGCTGCACCCAGCAGCAGCAGCAGCCGAGCAGGGGACCTAATGGGTGAGATGAGGATGTTCTTCCAATCTGAGCGACCCAGTACCAGCAGCAGCAGCAGCAGCAGTCGCCACCAGCGGCTGGCCCACATGGTGGCAGACTACATGGGGTCCGTCGGTGATTCTGACAGTATGAGCACCGACGACCCCATGGAGTACTGGGTTGCCAGATTGGACACCTGCCGCGAGCTCGCTCAGTATGCGCTGGAGTTATTGTCTTGCCCCCCCTCCAGCGTACTATCTGAGCGGACATTCAGCGCGGCAGGTGGGTTGGTCACGGACAAGAGGACCCGTCTGTCCACAGACTCCGTGGACAGACTCACATTCATCAAGATGAATGAGTCCTGGATCGGCGGTGACTTTCTGGCACCCGCCATCGGTTCAGGGCGCTGAAGGGTCCCTTGTCATTCATTCCCTGATGTATTTATACCTTTGAAACTCATAGTGGGCAGGTAGTGTTAAGGGCATAAATATTTCCATGCTGTGTCATTAAGCCACTATAAGGAGTCCTGATGCTGCTGCCACATTATTTTGAAAAGTAATTGCTCATCATGAATTTAAAAAGTCACGTATAGCATAGAAATAACGTTAATCCAACTTTAAAATTATGAGGCATTATGGTATAGTCAGGCTACAGCTACTTAAGGCCTGTGTCATTCTGCTTTTCAAATTTAATCACCATGCTACTGCAACTTCAAGCTTTTGTAATTTTGCCACCATATGGGCTCCTACTGCTAATGCCAAAAGGCTGAGTGATTATGTACCGATATATTACTCATACTGCTGCTGTCACCTTTTGTCCGAGAGATTTGCCACTTTCTATTACTACTGCTGCTGCTGATGGCACCTCTTGCCCGAGCGATTTGACACTATATTGTCTACTATTACTACTACTGCTGCTGCTCACGACACCTATGTCACGAGTTATTTGCCACTCTATACTACTATTACCACTGCTGCTGCTACTGTTCATCATGGTACCTCTTGCCCGAGTGATTTGACACTATATTGTCTACTACTACTACTACTGCTGCTGCTCAGTCACGACACCTATGTCACAAGTTATTTGCCAGTCTATACTACTATTACCACTGCTGCTGCTGCTGTTCATCATGGCACCTCTTGCCCGAGTGATTTGACACTATATTGTCTAATATTACTACTACTGCTGCTGCTCACGACACCTATGTCACGAGTTATTTGCCACTCTATACTACTATTACCACTGCTGCTGCTGCTGTTCATCATGGCACCTCTTTCCCGAGTGATTTGACACTATATTGTCTACTACTACTACTGCTGCTGCTCAGTCACGACACCTATGTCACGAGTTATTTGCCACTCTATACTACTATTACCACTGCTGCTGCTACTGTTCATCATGGTACCTCTTGCCCGAGTGATTTGACACTATATTGTCTAATATTACTACTACTGCTGCTGCTCACGACACCTATGTCACAAGTTATTTGCCACTCTATACTACTATTACCACTGCTGCTGCTGCTGCTGTTCATCATGGCACCTCTTTCCCGAGTGATTTGACACTATATTGTCTACTACTACTACTGCTGCTGCTCAGTCACGACACCTATGTCACGAGTTATTTGCCACTATATACTACTATTACCACTGCTGCTGCTGCTGCTGTTCATGGCACTTCTTTCCCGAGTGATAAAACACTATATTGTCTACTATTACTACTACTGCTGCTGCTCGCGACGCCTATGTCACGACACAAGTTATTTGCCACTATATACTACTATTACCACTGCTGCTGCTGCTGCTGTTCATGGCACCTCTTTCCCGAGTGATTTGACACTATATTGTCTACTATTACTACTACTGCTGCTGCTCAGTCACGACACCTATGTCACGAGTTATTTGCCACTCTATACTACTATTACCACTGCTGCTGCTGCTGCTGCTGTTCATGGCACCTCTTTCCCGAGTGATAAAACACTATATTGTCTACTATTACTACTACTGCTGCTGCTCACGACACCTATGTCACGACACAAGTTATTTGCCACTATATACTACTATTACCACTGCTGCTGCTGCTGCTGTTCATGGCACCTCTTTCCCGAGTGATTTTACACTATATTGTCTACTATTACTACTACTGCTGCTGCTCACAACACCTATGTCACAAGTTATTTGCCACTCTATACTACTATTACCACTGCTGCTGCTGCTGCTGTTCATCATGGCACCTCTTTCCCGAGTGATTTGACACTATATTGTCTACTACTACTACTGCTACTGCTCAGTCACGACACCTATGTCACAAGTTATTTGCCACTATATACTACTATTACCACTGCTGCTGCTGCTGCTGTTCATGGCACCTCTTTCCCGAGTGATAAAACACTATATTGTCTACTATTACTACTACTGCTGCTGCTCACGACACCTATGTCACGACACAAGTTATTTGCCACTATATACTACTATTACCACTGCTGCTGCTGCTGCTGTTCATGGCACCTCTTTCCCGAGTGATTTGACACTATATTGTCTACTATAACTACTACTGCTGCTGCTCAGACACCTATGTCACAAGTTATTTGCCACTATATACTACTATTACCAATACTGCTGCTGTAAAGTCTTGCCCAAGTGTTTAGATGCTATCTAGTACTATTACCACTACTGCTTGTAAATGTTGCCTGTGTGATAATTACATTATATTTTAATACTACTGCTGCTGCCTTCATGCTGAGTAATGCTTCATGACCTCTCTGGCACAGCGGATCCACCAACAGCCTCCGCTACAAGCTACCAGACCGGATCGTAACAGCAAGTGTTACTAAAACACTGAACTTTATGTTAAACCCTGGTTTGCGGCCTTTATACTGCAACCATTAGCCTGTCTGCAAGAGCAAATCTGCACTCTCTCTCTCTTTCTCTCTCTCTCTCTCTCTCTCTATAGCTATATATATATCGTTGCTTTTGTTATATTCATTTTTCAACAGTTTAGTTTGTGTTAGTCGTGTCTGTGTCCGTGTATTTTAGTTTGTCTTAGGTTTGTGTTAAATAAAATAATAGTATAAAATGTTTTTGGTTATTATGAAGTTAGATGTGTTGATGTTGATGTGTTAGATGTGAAGTTAGATGTGTTGAAAAACCTAACAATCTCAATAAGAAAGGAAACATTTTAAAAGAATAACATTTTTTATTAAAAGAAAAAAAAAATTAAATGTAATTATGCATGAGCTTCTGAAGCTCAGCCATCTCGTCAAAAATCTTGCTCTGCTGTTGCTCCAGCTGTTGATTTTGGAGGTCTAGGATCCGCATTTTCCGGCGATTTGAGCGGATTTTCTCATTGTTCCTCTGGAGGTGTCTTTGTTTTTCCTCCATCTTTTTTAAAACTGTTAGGATATAAGAAAAAAAAATTAGGATTTCAAAGACCGTTACCAAATAAATAAAATATTTATGTTGCTTATTAAACAATCATTAGCATGTCTATACAATTGTTATGTGTCACTGTCTACCACATATACTTCTATCATAAATACCATATTATTGTTCTGAAATCTGACGGGTGCGCTTTAAATGCTGTCCATTTTTAGATCTACATCTTATTGTTGAAATGTTATTAATCTTTGTGCACATATTTACCCTCCTGACTGAGGCTCACAGGAACCGTCTCATCCTCCTGCTCCTCTTCTCCATCACCCGATTCACCACCAGGAGTTTGGGGGGGGGTTGCAGCTCCTCCTCTTGCTCCTCAACAGGACCTGGGGGTGGTGACTGGGAGGGCCCTGGCTGCTCCTCATCCCTCTCCTCCTCTGCATCCTCCTCCTGCTCCTCCTCTTCATCCTCCTCCTCCTCTGCGGCCTGTCGCCTTGTGCGCTTGGGGCGCACAGATGGTAGAGGAGCTCCTATAATAACACAATGTTCATATATGTAAAAATGATTTCTAATAACATATGCAAATTCTGTGTACTCTGCTGTATTGTATATGAATACAAATGTATTTATATAGACAGTTAACCAATGGGATAATGTTATATTAAAGGGTCTTGCTGGCACTACAGGGGACTGAGTGTGAGCTGGGCTGCCACCATGGTAAAATGAGCTGTTTGTGTTTCCTTTGTATTATTCAGACAATCTCATGTTAAAAAAAGGGCCTGATGGAGTACACAGGATTACTATGATAACCCCACGCCTACCACAGGAATTTAGTGGTAATTGAGTTATAAAATACCACCCCTTCCCCTTTAACCCACCACACCACCACTTTAATTCCATGGTTTAACTTGATGGAATAATGATAGAAAAGGGGGAGAAGGTTTCAATTCCCCCTTTTCTCATGGGAAAGCGGCAGGACTTAATAAAATTAGTAGTGACGGTTTCAAGTTCCCCTTTTAGGAACCTAATAGGGCTCTTTAGGTGTAAGATGGTCCTCACGTGGCCTAGTTAGCTGGAAAACGTGTTTTCCCATTTTTTTGGTGAGCACGAGGTGATCACGCGGCCTACACGTGCTTTTCCCGCACTTTTTAGGCCTGTGGGCCTGGTACCAGTTGGTTCTGGAAAAATGTTAGTTAGGGGTATATAAGTAGGGTTCCGTCAGCCTTGCTCTCAGTCGCCTCAGTAGACGGGACTGTGGTGTTTCCCAACCCCCCCTTTTTCTTTGCTTTTTGTCGCGGCTGCTAATTATGTGGGATGGTCAGTTGGTCACCTTTGTTTTTAAAAAAAAAATTAAATTATACAAAGGGGGACAAATCTGTTTAGTTTAGTTGTTGTTGGATACATTTTGAAGTTGGAATATATTTAGGTACAGCCTGAGCCGTAGTGACTAGGCTGTTTTTTAAGTTATTAAAGTATTTTTTTAAAATATATGTCTGAAATCCAATAATAAAGCAGCCTCGGCCAGTATTAGTACATTAATGGTGTGTCTTGTTTATTTAGTTTAATTATAGTTAATAAGTGTTCCTGTCTGCTGTCCCATGTCTTTTTTCAACAGTACTATGAATACCTTGGGTGGTGATATATGTTACCACAACATGGCCTCTGGGTTAACAACATCTGCCCTAAGGTTAATTACATATGACCTTACATAACTGTCACCAATAACTTACCTGGATGAAATTCATCATGGATCTGTCTGACCTGGCCCATGTGGCACCTCTTTAGGTCAGACCACTTTTTTAAGATGGCCATGTGGTCATGTGTGCGGCCATGCACCTTGCGTAACTCCCGCAATAGGGAGCGGACAATTTTTTTTTTTCCTGCTGTCGCCGAATTTGGTCATATCCCTGTTGCAGGAACCTCTGCAAGATGAAGATGAAGTATATTATAATACTTTTGTTTAAACCCTTATGGATATATGACGTAAATGTATGGTATTCAACAATTGGAAGCATTCTCGCCTTATTAATCACTGACAGGGGTAACATGACAGATTTTATATCTTGCCATTTTGGTCGCCACCTTTTTTGCATAAATATAGCAGCCATTATCATTTGCATAATTATGAGTAACAACACAGGATACACGTATAGGGGAGAAATGAGTTGCTATTCATCTGACCGCTATAATTATTTTTTGACCCTTATACTGGGCCTGTACAATAGATTATTTTTTTTCATCCCTATCTTTATATATGAACAATAATATGTTTGTTTCTTTTGACTTTTTGATGAATTAATTTTGAATAAATAATGGAGTTGATGTTATTTAAAAACTACAACTACCAGCATGCTCTGATACACCATGTAGCTCACCGTCACCAGCTGTACCACAATTATACTTTAACTCCCAGCATGCCTGGACAGTCAATGGCTGTCCGGTAAGAGTTGTTTTGCAACAGCTGTAGGCTCCGTTTAGGAAACAGTGCCGTACCAGACGTTTTTCTTTTTTATTGTGGAGGGGAGGGTGGCTATGTAGGGGTATGTGTATATGTTGTGTTTTTTAATTTTTATTTAGTGTGGTGGTGTAGTGTTTTTATGGTACAGTCAGAGGGGCGTGGGGTTCACAGTAGTTTCCCGCTGAGGGTTTGAGCTGCAGCGCCAAATTTGCTTCAGCTAGAAGCACACTGTAAGCCCCAGTCCATGTGAATGTACCCTGTACATTCACATTGGGGGAGAGGGGGGGTTAAAGCAGTCAGTTGCATGCAGGGAGTTCTAGTTTTGCAACAGCTGGAGGCACAATGGTTGCAAAACACTGCGAGTTTGTTACCTAACTCAGGGTTTCAAGACCAGTGCACCTCCAGCTGTTGCAAAACTACTACTCCCATCAGGAATGGTCTGTCAGTGCATGCTAAGAATTTTACTTTTGCTGCATCTAGAGTGCCACAGTTTAGAGACCCGTGTATAGTGGTCTGAAAAATGTGGGCCTGCAGAACTTGCAAAACTAGAAGTCCCAGCATGCCCAGGCATGCTGGAAGTTGTAGTTCTGCAACATCTAAAGGGCAATATGTATTCGAACGTCCTTGGGCCCTTAGGACCCTGAAGTCAGGACGTTCGCATACGTCCTATGTCCACAACATTAATTATGCTAAATAGCAAGGAAAGTGCCTAAATACACATTTACCAACCAGGGTGTCTGCAGCTGTCCAGGCATGCTGGGAGTTGTAGTTTTGCAAGAGCTGGAGACACACTGTTTGGGAAATACTAATATCTGATCTTATATCCTAACTTTTAAACTAGTCTAAAATGCAGTTAAAGATAATGAAAAAACAGTGGTGAAATTACTTACACTAATCAGCAGTTTTTCCTCACTGGATGAAAAGTTACTATTCGCTTCGCAGTACAGCACAAAATCGCGATCCGAAATTCGACTGGCAAAGATCCATGAAATGATCTCCGTTTTCGCGTGTTGTTCGCGCGCCTGCGCATGCGCGGACGAGAATTTCGCAATCATTTTCACATTCGCATTAGCGAAATTTCGCAATATTGTTTTTTCGATAAAATATCACGAATATTCGATTTTAGCGAATATTTCTCGAATATTCGTCTATATATTCGTGATATATCGCGAAATCGAATATGGCGTATTCCGCTCAACACTATTTGCCAGTTTAAAGATAACATGAGCTCTGGCATTACTGAGCTCTGATACCCCACATGGGTGGTGCAATCGTTGTGTATATAGCCACAGGTTGAGCACCAATGCTATAAGGGATGAACAGCATCTTTTGTGACAGCTCGGGCAATGACAGGTCCTCTTTATGGAGAGATTTGGGGTCTATTAGACAGCAAGGCATCTGATCAAACAGAGAAGAGAACACCCCTTTCCCCCATGTTATTGTAAGAAGCAATTTAGTGTAATTCAGATAAACAAATGAAAGCTGAATCTATAGAGCAAACATGGATTTAATAAATGGTTTACATTTATATTTGAAATGTACTTGTTAGTAATGTGTGAGACTGATAATTCCCAGAGTACCTATTAATTGATAATTATTTTGTAATACAAGACAGGCGTACCTAGCAACCGATTACAACCCAGCCAGAAGTTCAAGCATTTTTTGCTCTACTGCTAATTGAACCACATTAGTCAACAGTAGGGTTGAGCGAACCCGAACTGTAAAGTTCGGGTTCGTACCGGACTTTTGGGTTTTTGGTACCCGGACCCGAACCCGAACAATTTACTGTAAGTTCGGGTTCGAGTTCGGGTTCGGCAATGTAATGGCGCGCTGCAGGGCAACCAATCAACATTTGTTTTACTCGTGTGACCTAGAAGCCATCACAGCCATGCCTACTAATGGCATGGCTGTGATTGGCCAGTGCAGCATGTGACCCAGCATGTGACCCAGCCTCTATATAAGCTAGAGGCACATAGCACAGCATGTCACTCTGCTTTAGATAGGGTAGGGAAAGGCTGCTGCTGCTGCTCTGAGGGAGAGAATTAGATAGGAGTCAGACTGTCCTGCTTCAGAAATCAAATTACTAAGCGATCTACATAGCACAGCAAGTCACTCTGCATTAGATACTTTAGGGAAAGGTTCCTGGTTTTGCTTGTAGGGAGAGAAATATATAGGAGTCAATCCTGCTTCAGAAATCAAATTACTCAGCGATCTACATAGCACAGCAAGTCACTATGCATTAGATACTTTAGGGAAAGGTTCCTGGTTTTGCTTGTAGGGAGAGAAATATATAGGAGTCAGTCCTGCTTCAGAAATCATATTACTCAGTGATCTACAAAGTACAGCAAGTCACTCTGCATTAGATACTTTAGGGAAAGGTTCCTGGTTTTGCTTGTAGGGAGAGAAATATATAGGAGTCAGTCCTGCTTCAGAAATCAAATTACACCAGCACTGCATATGTTACTGTGAGATACTCTGCATTAGATACTTTAGGGAAAGGTTCCTGTTTTTGCTTGTAGGGAGAGAAATATATATGAGCAGGGCTTTTTTTCAGGGGGAACTCAGTTCCACCACCTTTGGCTCAGACCCTTTGGTGCCTGCTCACCACAATCACTTGTTAACACAGAAGTCTGGTTTCTGTGTTTACAAGTGACAGCTATGCACTCTGTGTGTAACCCCCCTGAACTCTGCACTCTGTATTTAATGCAATCCTGGTATTTAATGCCCCATTAAGACCCTTCTACTGTTTGTGAAATTTGAACGGGGTCGTGGTTGAGTTCCTGCACCTATTTTTTGAGAAAAAATGCTCTGTATAGGAGCCAGTCCTGCTTCAGAAATCGAATTACACCAGCACTGCATATGTTACTGTGAGATACTCTGCATTAGATACTTTAGGGAAAGGTTCCTGCTTTTGCTTGTAGGTAGAGAAATATATAGGAGTCAGTCCTGCTTCAGAAATCAAATTACACCAGCACTGCATATGTTACTGTGAGATACACCCTTTAGATACTTTTCTTCTATTGTGCTATTCAAATAACATCCATTTAGGGCAAAAAAAAATGTTTGCAGTGTTTCCTCCAGTGTTTGCAGTGTTTCCTCCATATCTGTACGTGTGAGATAAACACTTTAGCTAGTGTTCTTCCATTGTTCTATTAAAAAAAACACCCATTTAGGGCAAAAAAAAATATTTTGCAGTGTTTCCTCCAGTGTTTGCAGTGTTTCCTCCATATCTGTACGTGTGAGATAAACACTTTAGCTAGTGTTCTTCTATTGTTCTATTCAAAAAACACCCATTTAGGGCAAAAAAATATATTTTGCCGTTTTTCCTCCAGTGTTTGCAGTGTTTCCTGCATATCTGTACGTGTGAGATACACACTTTAGATACTGTTTTTCTATTGTGCTATTCAATTTTTTTTTATTTAGGGCAAATTATTTTTTTTATGCATTTCCTACATATCTGTACGTGTGAGATACACCCTTTAGATACTGTTCTTCTATTGTGCTATTCAAAAAAAAAACATTTAGGGCAAACAAATATATTTTGCAGTGTTTCATCCAGTGTTTGCAGTGTTTCCTCCATATCTGTACGTGTGAGATAAACACTTTAGCTAGTGTTCTTCTATTGTTCTATTCAGAAAACACCCATTTAGGGAAAAAATATATATTTTTTAGTGTTTTCTCCAGTGTTTGCAGTGTTTCCTCCATATCAGAGTACTTGTCATGCTCTCACCAACATTTTGCTGCCATTTGCAGCCCTCTTGCCCTTTCCATTACTTTTTTAGAGACATTTTAGTACTCAAAAGGGGTTCGGGTTCAGGGTCAAGTTCGGGTCCCGAACCCGGACTTTTTTTCAAAGTTCGGCCCAACCCGTCGAACCCGAACATCCAGGTGTCCGCTCAACGCTAGTCAATAGGCTTTAACTACAAAGATTTTGTTTTGTAGATGAGTTTGTTTTTAATCTCTTACTGTTGTAATTATCTGGAACACTGACACTTATAAAAACTTTCTAATCGCAACAATTCTTTGTAATGTCTGTATGGAACATTGAATCTCTCAACAAACAGTAAAATATGTCAATAATTCATCACATAGAACAGGGGTGTCAAACTCAATTTCATTGTGGGCCGCATCAGCATTATTATTGTTCTCAAAAGGGCCGTTACCGAGAGTAGGCCAAGAAGTTTCTGAGGCCTACTGGTCCAGGGATGGTCCTGTGCTGTCTTCTCTGCAGGAAGAAGCCAAACAATTGAGTATTCAATTAGAGGACGCATCCTGGCCAATTTGCCTCACAGTGTGGCCAGTTTGGCTGAAAGATCCTGACACCGTGAGCTGTGTAATTTTTTTGGAACTTTGCAAAGTGTGGTTGCATGGTCCTGTGGCAGAGGACCGTCTAACAACTCGACAGCATTTATCAAGTCTGCGACAGAAATTGCTTCGCACCGGCTGCTAGGTCAGTGAGAGAAGTCTATCTGGTGGTCGTTGAATCCAGTGTGGAAGCAGTTTGTCCTCTGGATCCAAGATCATACCCGCAAATCGGCAAAGCAAGGTACCTGGGTCTTCCCTAACCATCTGTCCCTCTAACGGAACTTGTTTAATAAAAAGCTTGAATAAAAATAAACCAAGTGTTGGTGTGGACATTTGTAACTCTTCAAGAAGGACCCCTAGGACAAGCATGGTGAACAGTAAGATAACGGCAGGCCCATATCTAAACCAGCAGCTCCTTCGGGGGTAGTGCTACATATATATAACACATTGTAACAGGGGACTTGCCAGAGATGCCCATTGTCATTGCTATTATTTGTGCTGGTGGTGGAATCCCTCACAGCAGCTATTCAACAGTCAGCATCTGTCATGGGCCTTAAGAGGGGGGAGAAGGAAGATAAGGTTTCACTATGTGTTGATAATACCTACCTTTTTTCTGGGTGATGCCCAGGGCCGTCTTTAATATGGTTTGGGCCCTGGGCAAACATTTTTTTTGGGCCCCCCTCCAGCTTATTTTGGGCCTGGCTGGTTCACATGTATGTTTTGGCGGTCCTCATTTGTGCAGGTACAGCAGCCCATTGAGTTGAATGGGCTGCCATGCCTTTGTTTCCTGCAGAAAAAAGGTGCATTCAGCATTTTAAAAATACAGTTGCCTTGAAATCCATTCTGCTTTTGCACCATGCTACTTACCTGCAGTTCTTGCACACACAAACGCACTGTGTTTTTAAAAGCGTGACCTAAATGTCTAAAAATGCAGCAAGTTTGACAGTGCGGGAACTGCAGATAAGTCACAGCACACAGCAGAATGGACAGACAGTGCTGTATTTCAGTGCTTGATGGGCATAGGCGTGCCGTGTGCGCAGCCTATTACATGAGGCATGCGCTTTTCTTTGCAGGAAATGCAGGCATGGCGGCCCATTCAAATGAATGGGCTGCTGTGCCTGCGCAAATGTGGGCCGCCAAAACACATACATGTGAACCAGCCAGGCCCAAAATAAGCCCATCAAGCAGTTAAATACAGACAGTAATGCCATGTGCTCTGAGGCCTTACTCAGCCTGGACTGCAGGTCTGGTCTGTGATTTAAAGAGTTCCTCTATTTTACACATGGCATGGCATGGCATGGGGTCCCATGGTGCTAAAGCAGAATGGACAGACGGTGCTGTGACCCCCAAGCCATGCCATGTGTAAAATAGAGGAACTTTTTAAAACACTGACCAGACCTGCAGTGAATCATCAAATATTATAAAGACTTTGGGCACACTCTACAGAAAACTTCTATTTACAATATAGATTAGCAAACAGTGACATACCTTGAGGAGCAGGACATGAAGAAGTCAGCCTCGGGAAGAGCAAACTGGGGATGTTATAAAATCACATTCTAATTCACTTTTATATACAAGCAGCACCCAGTGGCAGGAAGGGAGAAGTGCACGTCTAAAGGGAAGCCAGGGGTGCTGTACATTTTAAAACACTGGGAAGGGAAGCAGTACTGTCACTGGCTGCGTGCCGCTGATGATTTTCAGGCTGATTTATAATAATAATAATAATAATAATAATAATAATAATATATTATATATATATATATATATATATATATATATATATATATATATATATATATATATATATATATATATATATATATATATATATAAAAAATAAAAGAAATAAGGAAATATATAAAAAAACATTTTTATAAAAAAAGGGGGGTTGTCATCCGGGGCCCTGGGGAACTATGGGCCCCTGGGGACCCCCAGACCTCTAAAAAAAATGGCCCTTTAATAAAAAATAAAATACAAATATATTAAAAAAATATATTTTTTTTCATTTAAAAATAAATAAAAAAGGGGGGTTGCCATCTGGGGCCCTGGGGGCCTCCGGGCCCCTGGGGACCCCTAAAAAAATTGTCCCTTTAATAAAAAAAAACTCTAAAAAAAAATTGTCCCTTTGATAAAAAATAAAATAAAAATATATTAAAAAAATATTTTTTTATTTAAAAATAAATTAAAAAAAGGGGGGTTGCCATCTGGGGCCCTGGGGGCCTCCGGGCCCCTGGGGACCTCCGGACCCCTAAAAAAAAAGGGGGTTGCTTTGGGCCCCCAACAGTGACAGGGCCCTGGGCAGCTTCCCCATTTGCCCTGTGGTAAAGACGGCCCTGGTGATGCCACTAATACCCTATCGTCATTAATGGCACTAGTTTCAAAATTTGGCTCATCTTGATTTGTGATTAGCTGGGACAAAGCAATATGATCACCAATCCCATCATCTGCTTTTTAAAACAAGATATTAGAGTCCTCCAAGTATATTGAGATCCACATTTCAGCCACCCCAACTGAGTACCTTAAACTACATTTTTTTCCTCTACCGGAAAAATATTAGAACAAAAGCTACAAGGCTTTTGCCACGTACACACGATCGGTTCATCCGATGAAAACGGACCTATGGATTTTTTCATCAGATATCCGATGAAGCTGACTTTCATCAGTCTTGCCTACACACTAGGGATGAGCTTTGTGTTCGAGTCGAACTCACGTTCCAATCGAACATCGTATGTTCGACAGTTCGTCTAAATACGAACGTTACGGGCCGTTCGCGACAAATTCGAGTGGCGCGTCATGGCCCATAATTCACTGCAGCATCGCAGTGCATTGCTGGCTGATGATTGGCCAAGCATGCACTATGATCCGCATGCTTGGCCAATCACAGCGCGCAAAAAACGGAGAGCCATAATTGGCCAAAGCCAGGGTGGCTTTGGCCAATTATGGCTCAGGGGGTTTAGTACACGCCCCACACTATAAAAGGCCGTCTGCAGGTCGGCCTTGTGTAGTGTGTTGCGGCGGTGGTTATAGAGAGAAGACAGAGAGTGAGAGAGAGTGTCATTTATTCTAGGTAGATAGAGCAGGCAGGCTAGTCAGTTAAAGTTACAGTGTGTAGAGGATATATATGCATCTCAAGTGTTGTACATATATTTATACACTGTATAGTTTAGCTAGATCAGCTTTTCCTAAGTAACTGGCAGTCAGGTGATTGTGCTAGCTGCAGTATTCTCACGTGGTGTATTGCCTTTGTCCTCTGCAGTTTGCACCTAAAGCTACTTGGTGTGTACTGCCCATGTCCTCTGCAGTTTGCACCTAAAGCTACGTAGTGTGTACTGCCTGTGTCCTCTGAAGTGTGCACCATAAAGCTACGTGGTGTGTACTGCCCATGTCCTCTGCAGTTTGCACCTAAAGCTACTTGGTGTGTACTGGACGTGTCCTCTGCAGTTTGCACCTAAATCTATGTAGTGTGTGTACTGCCTTTGTCCTCTGCAGTTTGCACCTAAAGCTACGTAGTGTGTGTACTGCCTTTGTCGTCTGCAGTTTGCACCTAAAGCTAATTGGTGTGTACTGCCCGTGTCCTCTGCAGTTTGCACCTAAAGCTACGTAGTGTGTGTACTGCCTTTGTCCTCTGCAGTTTGCACCCAAAGCTACGTGGTGTGTACTGCCCGTGTCCTCTGCAGTTTGCACATAAAGCTACGTAGTGTTCGTACTGCCTTTGTCCTCTGCAGTTTGCACCTAAAGCTACATGGTGTGTACTGCCCGTGTCCTCTGGTGTGCACATAAAGCTACGTGGTGTGTACTGCCCGTGTCCTCTGCAGCTTGCACCTAAAGCTAAGTGATGTGTACTGCCTTTGTCCTCTGCAGTTTGCACCTAAAGCTACTTGGTGTGTACTGCCCGTGTCCTCTGCAGTTTGCACCTAAAGCTACGTAGTGTGTGTACTGCCTTTGTCGTCTGCAGTTTGCACCTAAAGCTACTTGGTGTGTACTGCCCGTGTCCTCTGCAGTTTGCACCTAAAGCTACGTAGTGTGTGTACTGCCTTTGTCCTCTGCAGTTTGCACCTAAAGCTACGTGGTGTGTACTGCCCGTGTCCTCTGCAGTTTGCACCTAAAGCTACGTAGTGTGTGTACTGCCTTTGTCCTCTGCAGTTTGCACCTAAAGCTACATGGTGTGTACTGCCCGTGTCCTCTGGTGTGCACCTAAGCTACGTGGTGTGTACTGCCCGTGTCCTCTGCAGTTTGCACCTAAAGCTAAGTGATGTGTACTGCCTTTGTCCTCTGCAGTTTGCACCTAAAGCTACTTGGTGTGTACTGCCTGTGTCCTCTGCAGTTTGCACCTAAAGCTACATAGTGTGTGTACTGCCTTTGTCCTCTGCAGTTTGCACCTAAAGCTACTTGGTGTGTACTGCCCGTGTCCTCTGCAGTTTGCACCTAAAGCTACGTGGTGTGTACTGCCCGTGTCCTCTGCAGTTTGCACCTAAAGCTACTTGGTGTGTACTGCCCGTGTCCTCTGCAGTTTGCACCTAAAGCTACATAGGGTGTGTACAGCCCGTGTCCTCTGCAGTTTTCCCGTAAAGCTACGAGTTGTGTGTGTACTGCCTTTGTCCTCTGCAGGCCATTACTATGTCTGGAAGGACAACAAGGAGAGGCCTAGACGAGGGCAAGCGGGCTCTGCGTCTAGGGGCAACAATCCTGGTCGTGGACACAGTGCAGCCTCATCAGCACGTGGCCGTTGGACACACTCGTCCTTGTTTTCGGCAGCTGACCGCGTTGAGCCGCAACATGCTGAAGACTTGGTAGAGTGGATGACCAAGCCGTCTTCATCCTCCTCATCCTCTCTCACCCAGGCTCAGGGTACTTTCGGGTACACCAATTGAAGATTGTACCAGGCAAATTTCTTTTGCAGCGCCAAAAGAAGTTCTCTCCCAGCCATCCACATGCCCAGTGGTTGAATGCTAGCTTAGCTAAATGGCTAGCACTTCAACTGCTGACTTTTCAGTTGGTAGATTCTGCCCCCTTCCGTGAGTTTTTGGAATGTGCGGTACCTCAGTGGTAAGTTCCCAAACACCACTTTTTCTCACGGAAGGAGATTCCGGCTCACTACCGCCATGTGGAAGGCAATGTCCATGCCTCGCTGGACAGGGTGGTCAGTGGTAAGGTGCATATTACCGTTGACTCATGGTCCAGCAGGCATGGACAGGGACGTTACCCATCTTTCACAGTGCATTGGGTGACTCTGCTGGCAGCTGGGAAAGATGCAGGACAAGGTACAGTAGTGTTGGAGGTTGTTCCGCCACCACGCCTCCAAAATGCTACTACTGGTTGTGACACACCTCTCTCCTCCACCCCCTCCTCTTCTTCTTCCTCTGTGGCCTCTTCCTGTGCTGATGTGTCCTCGGAACCAGCGGTGCTCCGTAGGCGTTCAAGGGGCTACGCAGGTACGCAGGCAAAGAGATGCCAATGCGATGCTTGAGCTGGTGTGCTTGGGGGACAGGAGCCACACTGGGGCAGAGGTTCTGTCAGCTCTGCAGGGGCAGGCTCAGAGGTGGTTGACCCCACGCCAGCTTAAGCCAGGAAGGGTGGTTAGCGACAATGGCATCAACCTCCTCTCCGCCCTGCGACAGGGACAACTGACCCATGTGCCCTGTTTTGCTCATATCCTCAATTTGGTGGTGCAGCGGTTCTTGGGCAGGTACCCGGGCTTACAAGATGTCCTAAAGCAGGCCAGGAAAGTCTGTGTGCATTTCCGATGGTCATATAATGCCAGTGCTCGGCTGGGAGACCTCCAAAGGGAATACAACCTGCCCAAGAAACGCCTAATCTGTGACATGCCCACCAGGTGGAACTCTACGTTGGCGATGCTGCAGCAGCTGCACACACAGCAGAGGGCCATCAATGAGTATCTGTGCGGATATGGCAGCAGAACTGGGTCAGGGGAGCTTGTTTTTTTTCCCTACGCCAGTGGGCCATGATCAGGGATGCATGCACTGTCCTGTCACCATTTGAGGAGGCCACGAGGATGGTGAGCAGTGACAGTGCATGCATCAGTGAGACTGTCCCTCTTATTCACATGTTGGAGCACATGCTGCGTGGAACAATGGACAGGGCCCTTGAGGCAGAACAGAGGGAGGAAGAGGAGGACTTCCTTACCTCTCAAGGCCCCCTTTATCCAGACAGTGTTCCTGCTTGCCCGCCTATCACACAGGAAAAGGACGAGGAGGAGAAGGAGGAGGAGGATTGTGTCAGCATGGAGGTGGAGCCTAGCACTCAGCATCAGCAGCAGTCTTCAAGGGATCAATTACAGTCCCAAAGAACCCATGGACTTGTACGTGGCTGGTATGAGGTGGTTGCAGATCATGTCGTCCTCAGTGACCCAGAGGACTCCGCACGAATGCCTCCGCAAACCTACGCTGTATGGCCTCCCTGATCCTGCAAAGCCTGCGGAAGGATCTTCGTATTCGTGCTATCAAGGAGAGGGATCATTACTGGCTGGCAACTCTCCTTGATCCATGTTACAAGAATAAGGTTGCGGACCTTATCTTGCCGGCGCAGAGGGAGCAGAAGATGAAACATCTTCGGGAGGCCTTGCAGAAAGGTCTGTGCAACGCGTTCCCAGAGACTGGGGGGTTAGAAAAATCCAGGTCCTGGACAACGTCTTGCTGAGGCTTCGGTCAGTCACAGAAGGAGCGGTGGAGAAGGTGGCCGCCTGATCAATGCGTTCAGACAATTTTTTAGTCCGCAGCCCCAAGGTATGACCGGTTCCAGAAACCATCGCCAGCGTGTGTTTTACATGGTGCGGGAATACCTAGGGGCAAGATCAGACTTGGACACCTTTCCCACTAAAAATCCTCTGGCTTACTGGGTCTTGAGGATGGATCACTGGCCAGAGCTTGCACAGTATGCAATTGAGCTACTGGCTTGTCCTGCATTCAGCGTCCTTTCAGAATGCACATTCAGTGCTGCTGGAGGCTTTGTAACCGATGACAGGGTGCGCCTCTCCACCGACTCGGTCGATCGACTGACCTTCATAAAAATGAATCAGGCTTGGATCACCACCAGCCACCAAGCACCTGATGCTGATGTAACTGAATAATTTTTATTGAAATGTCAGCTCCCTTCAAGACTGCCTATGCTGATGCTGAGTGAGTATCCTGTTATGCTGAGTGACTATCCGTTTCCTCCTCAATGATCATGCTGATAGCTTGTAAGAACATTTTTGGTTCTGGGCACCGCCACCAGTGGCTAAGGCCCAATTTTTTTGCCCATGTTTAACAGGGGCGTGTAATTACAATGTTTGATGCAATACTTTGCAGCGGGTTCATTCCTGCGCTACAACTAGAGTATCTGTGAGGGGTTGCAGTGTTGTGGCACCAGCACCAGTGCCTAAGACCCAATTTTTCTGCCCCTGTTTAACAGGGGCGTGTAATTAAAATTTTTAATGCAATACTTTGCAGCGGGCTCATTCCTGCGCTCCAACTAGAGTATCTGTGAGGGGTTGCAGTGTTGTGGCACCAGCACCAGTGGCTAAGGCCCAATTTTTCTGCCCCTGTTTAACAGGGGCATGTAATTACAATTCTTGATCTAATATTTCACAGCAGGGCCCATTCCTGTGCCCACCAAGAGTAACTGTGAGGGCTTACAGAGTTGTGGCACCAGCGCCAGCACCAAAGGCCCAATTTTTCTACCACTGTTCAACAATGGCATGTAATTACAATTCTTGATATAATAGTTCACACAGCAGGGTGTTCCAGCGCCCACCAAGACTGATGCCGCGTACACACCATCACTTTATGTGATGAAAAAAACAACGTTTTAAATCATGAAATAAAACAACGTTTTTGAAACTTCATTTTCAAAAACGACATTGCCTACACACCATAGTTTTTTCTAAATGCTCTAGCAAAGCGCGGTTACGTTCAGCACTCTTTTCCATTGAATCTAGCTTCAAAACTTACTTCTGAGCATGCGCGGGTTTAAAAACATTGTTTTAAACGTCGTTTTGCCCACACACTATCATTTTAATTGACACAAAAAACGATGTTTTGAAAAATGACACAAAAAATTGAAGCATGCTTCAATTTTTATTTGTCGTTTTTCACAAGACATAAAACGACGTTTTCTCACACACGGTCATTTTAATTGACGTTTTTCAAAACGTTGTTTTTTTTTCATCACATAAAGTGATTGTGTGTACGCGGCATCACTGTGAGGGCTCACAGTGTTGTGGCAACACCAACACCTAGGGCCCAAATTTCTGCAGAGTATATATACGGCAGGCCCCTACTTTCAAACATCCAACTTACAAACGACTCCTACTTGCAAACGGAAGAAGACAACAGGAAGTGAGAGGAAATCTACCCATAGGAAGGGAAATTCTCTTCAGTAAGAGGTGTCTCCTGTCCACTGATGCTTTATCACCAATCCTTGTTTCACTAAAAAAACAAATTTTCAAAACATCATTTGTCATTGGGACAGAAACGGGTTTTGCCCCAGGGAACATGTATCAATGGAAAAAAAAGTTTTAAAAACTGTCGTTTTTTCTGGAGCTTTGCTTTTTAATGATGCTTAAAGTGAAAAAAAAAGGGAAAATTCCTTTAAATATCATACCTGCTGGGTGTCTATAGTATGCCTGTGAGGTGGCACGTGTTTAGAACTGTCCCTGCACAAAATGAGATTACTATAAGAAAAAAGTAATTTAAAACTGCTTGCGGCTTTAATGTAATGTCTGGTCCCTGCAATATGGATGAAAATCATTAAGAAAAATAGCATGGGTTTCATTACAAGCCCCTTTGGCCCTATATACTTTGAACAGCATTATACAGGCTGTGCAAACAAGACAGGCACTGTAGGTTTGTTGTTAAGTAGAATCTGTTTGTAATTTTGAACTGGTACTTTTTTAAAGTGTAGCTCCAGCCATAAAATCTATTTCTAAGCTTTTCTGAAAACTGTGTCTGTGTGCATCTGTTCAGAAGATTGCAATTCACTTTTCCAACAATAACTTGCATATTAGGCTTTAAAATGAGCACTTTTGAATTCGAATGTTTGAGTCCCATTGACGTCAATGGGGTTCTAAATGTTCGCGCGAACGTTCGGTCTGTTCGAAGGTTCTGGTGCGAACCGAACAGGGGGTGTTCGGCTCATCCCTACTACATCGGACCGTTTTCATCAGACGAACTGATCGCGTGTACGCGGCATTTGAGTTTTAGTACACAAGTAAAGTACAATATTAATTGTTTTTGCATTATTCACTTGAAACCTTTTACAGGTAGGTGCTATAAGAGGAATTTATTTCCAACTACTTCCTATGTTGTCACTGAACAGGTAGTAATGGGAAATCTCGCCATTGGGACTAAAGACAGGAAAAAAAACAGATGATAAATATAAGGGGCCAGATTCACAAAGACTTACGCCGACGTATCTCGAGATACGCCGCGTAAGTCCAAATGTGTGCCGGCATATCTTTTCGCCGTACCCACAGAAGCGGATACGCCAGAAAATAGGCTTCATCCTTCCGACGTAACTTTCCTACGCCGGCGTAACTTGGGCGCATATTTAGGCTGGGCACATCTGTCGCTCCCATTGATTTCCTATTCAAATATGCAAATGAGGGAGATATGCCGATTCTCAAACATACGTTTGGCCGGCGCAGGCTACGCGCGGTGCGTGTACGCTGTACGCCCGGCCTAAAGTTACCCCTCATAAAAGCAGGGGTAACTTTGCAACACACTTGCACAGGTCAGCTAAAGAGCAGCTACAGCAGCAGCGTTACGGACGAGCTGAGCAACTACACTTGCAGGACAACACATCTGTGTGCCAACATGCTAGGGGCAGCCGTGTTCATAGCACTACTGCCTCTACGGTCACGGGAGAGGATATACGGCACGCGGATGAACATCTTTGGCATGGGGGATTCGGAGGTGTATCGCATCTTCAGATTCAACACTGATGCCATCCTGGAATTAGCCACAACCCTGCAGGATGACATCACCAGCAAGACACACCGCTCACATGCAGTGCAGCCACTGGTCAAGGTCCTGGCAACACTGCATTTCCTTGCAACTGGATCTTTTCAGCGTACAAGTGGAGTCGTGGCTGGTTTGTCACAATTGAGCATGAGCAAATGTGTGCACCAGGTTGTCCCCGCAATCCTCAGACGCATGTCCCACCACATCATCAGACCCACCCAGAAGCACCTGCGGCAGAAGGCAATTGCGGATTTCTACAGAATTGCAAGATTCCCACGCACCGTGGGGGCCATTGATTACACACATGTGGCACTCCAGCCCCCCCGTGACACAGAGGACATATACCGCAATCGTAAGCACTGGCATTCCATCAACGTACAGGTGATAGCCGATGCCCAATGCCTCATATGGCACGTCCGTGCCAAACACCCCGGGGCCAGCCACGACAGCTACATATACCGTCAAAGCACCAACCAAACGGAATTCGAACAGAACGTGTATGGGAACAGCTGGCTGGTTGGTGAGTGACATGGGAGTCAGGCATAACTGTCCGACCCCATGATGCAGACATCACAAGGGGCACATGCACGACTAACATCCTCCTGTCTTTTCCCTTCCAGGTGACTCTGCATATGCACTTGGACCCCATCTCATGACTCCATTCCGGAATCCCCAAACCACAGGAGAGAGAAGATACAATGAAGCACACGCACGTACCCGTGCAGTGGTGGAACGCACCTTTGACCTCCTGAAGTCCCGTTTCCGATGCCTGGATAAGTCCGGGGGGACCCTGTTGTATTCCCCAAACTTTGTGTGCCAGATCATCGGGGCATGTTGCATTCTACACAACTACGCCATGAGAAAGGGCCTGGAGATTGACATGCATGATTACCTGACCCCCGACCCACACAATCCCCCCCTAACCGAGGGTACCCCGTCTGCTGAGGGAACAGCAGTCAGGAGATGCCTCACAGTAGGCATCTTTGCACGTTAAACACACACATTCATCATGGCACAAGGAGAATGCATGCATGCACACCACTGCGGTCCCTAGCACACACACCCCACATCCTCATCCCATTGGATTAGCCCAAGTCCACCAAGCAGGACTTGGGAGCAGCAACGCCACGACAAGGCTCCAATTATGTTGCTGACCATTCATACCACATTCATATGGATAAATTCTCCCGACTGAGGGTGACACCCCTTACTGTCAGGAGTGCCCCCCCCCCCCCACATTCACACACCAGTCACACTGTAGCCTGCACTACTGATCGTGTGCATACACTACAAAATAATAATACTCATAACCTGAGTATAATAATAAAATAATAAAACTCATAACCTGAGTATAATAATAAAATAATAAAACTCATAACCTGAGTATAATAAGCAAATCATATAACTGGCACTCATTTGACTCATTTGGCTGTCCTCCAATGCCAGAGCTATGCGTGTGAGAACCGCATTAGTCTGATTCCCCACCGCCTCAATGGCAGCTGTATTGGCCTGTATTGCCACTGCCAGGCTCCTGACCTCTGCCACAAGGCCTGAAGTTGTGGCCTCCAGATCCCCCAGGCAGGTCACTATCGCTGTGCTGTTTGCACTGACATCCTGCACGCTTTCCGTGATGGCGGAAGTCTGGGGAGCCTGCTGGGTGAGGGCCTGCTGGACTGCCAGTGTGCAGGCAGCCTGGTTCTGGCCCAAGGAGGCCAGGCTGTCTGCCACACAGCGCATGTCACATGCTACAGAACCAACATGGCGGGTCTGCCTGGCCTGGTCCCTCGACAAAGTCACTTCTAAGGCCTCTGGATCACCCCTCGTCTTCCTCGTAGCCTTCCTGGGGGCAGGAGAGGCTTGGGGCCGTCTGTATGGGGATGCCCTTGAGGGTACTTCCCTGATTGAGGAAGAGGAGGGGCTTCCCCTGATGGTGGAGGCTCTTGGGGGGATATCCCCTATGGAGGTGGAGATATGGGAGGGTCCTGGGATGGTGGTCTCGTCCCCAAGGTATATTCCTTCCTCCAGAGGACCGTGCTCCTCCTTTACTTCCTCTAAAGGAGAGTTGTGGACACTGTCCTCATGGGATGGCGTGGGTTGCCCAGCAGCCGAGGATGGCCCAGCTCCCTCCAGCACATCTGTGGATGACACAAAACATTCACATGTTGGTGGACCCACACACTTGTCACATATTCCCTTACACCCCCTCACATATGCTACACACCAGATAAGAGATAAAACACACTTACCTGTCCTCAAGGGCTGATCAACAGAATCAAAGCCCTCCAGGCCCTCCACCTGCTCCCTCTCCAGGCACCTGGCAATGACCTGCTCATCAGGAGCCAGCGTGATATCAGGGCTGGCCCACCTCCGGTGCCCCTGCTGTGCCTCCTCATCTTGGCCACCTTCTCTTTCATGAGACGCCGCAGGTCGTTGATTTTTTGCCTATGTCCTTTGGGGACCGATCCTCATGGCCAAGGGCATTGACCTGTGTTACAATCTCAGCCAATATCTCATCCTTACGGACCTTGCTGGTCGTGCCACTCTCAGAACCATGGAGGTACTTGTCATGCCTTGACATGGCATCAATAATAAGAGCCTTCTCCTCTGCTGTGAAGTTTTTCTTTCTCTTGTCCTTAGGCCTAGGCACTGGTGCAGACATGGCTCTGAAATATGCAAGCAAAAGTACCAACACCAAACCAACCAAAGCTGCTGGTGTACTTTTGCACTCGACGGGCGCATGTCTGGGCGTATTTATGCCCTGGGCGTAAACGGTGGGCTGGCTTATCTCAGGGGATATGCCGGGCGTATTTGTGAGCATGCGCAGAGGGACGCGGGACATGCGATCACGTCACAGCGCATGCGTCGTTCGTTTGGCCCTTCATTTGCATGGGGTCACGCTTCATTTAAATGGATCACGCCCACTTCCTTCCCACTTTGAATTACGCCGGCTTACGCCTACGAATTTTTGTTACGCCGGCGCAACGCTGGGAGCATTTGCTCTCAGAATACGCTGCTTGCCTCTCAAAGTTACGTCGGCGTAGCGCATCAGAGATGCGCTACGCCGGCATAAAGATGCGCCGATCTACGTGAATATGGCCCAGGATGTATACCAGTGTCCAACCCTTCTCCGCTAAAGCTGGCCATAGATGGATCAAAAAGCCCTGCTGAGCCTTACGAATTTGTAAGGCTCAGGCTGTTCCTGCTAGAGAAATGTCTTAGGAATGTTGCAAAATTCTTGTTCAATCAGTACTGTAACCAATCACAGTGCAGCATGGAGGATTCCTTTATCCACCTTGATTGGGTGGATGGGGAAATCCTTTTTTTTTATATATTAGCCGACTGGCCAGCTTAAGAAAAGGTATAGGCTCCAGTATAACTTTCATATAAAGAATAAAAAGACAATGAAAAAAAATGATGTTCACACGTGCCAAATATTTTATAAGATTGTCTTTTTCCCTGAATACTGTAATAAAATCCATGGAAAATAATGTTCCCAACAAGGAAATCTTCCCTTGATGTGCAATGTCACTATATTAAATATAATTTTGGCTGTGTGACAGAGAGCACTGGACCTCTCAAAGTGTTTCTTCTATATGGAATTTATTGTTTTTGATAGCATTTAGATGCATCTTAGGATGTTTCAGGACCTTGATTTTGTAAATAAACCAGCGAATCATTTGGCAAAATAACAAGCCAATTAAGATTAATGATCCTAACCAAATTACACTGACCTGCCAGACAGAAGATGGAATTCCAAAGAGCTTTAAATTTATGAGTGCTTACTGGATGTCCCAAAGATAGTTTAAATAAAAACAGGTGGGTAAGATTTTTCCTGACACTTTAATGGGTATTTAAGGTCAAACCAAAAACCCATCTCAGTCCTGGGGCTCTTACTAATGTAATCATTAACCCTGTTATTAATACAAAATGATCACAATGCAATAAACGTATCAATCTATAATTATGGCTAAGAGAAGTACAAAAAAGTGCACAGGCAAACAATTTTGCCTGCGCCATGATTGATGTTATCTGTCTACATGTCCTATGTACAGTAAGTGTTTTACTAACACTAAAACATCTTTAATTGGTTAAATGCTTATATTCTGCATGTGCTACCCCTTAAATATCTTTTTTAAAAACACAAATATTACATATGACTAATCAGAAGCCACATTCAACAGAAACACAACTGTTGGCATGTACATAATACTCATTCAAAATAATAAAAATTGAGATTGCTAAGTCATCTAATGTTTTTTTTTTGTTACTACCACTCTCCACTCAAATTTCCCACTCTTCAGTAGGGATGAGCTTCGTGTTCAAGTCGAACCCATGTTCGACTCGAACATCGTATGTTTGACCGTTCGAACTAGGTAGATAGAGCAGGCAGGTTAGTCAGTTAAAGTTACAGGGCCGGATTCAGATACATTGCAGTATCTGTCGGCACGGCATAACGTATCTCACATATGGTACGCCGCCGTAACTTAGGGCGCAAGTTCCGTATGCAGAAAGAACTTGCGCCCTTAGTTACGGCGGCGTAACGTATGTGTGTCGGCGTAAGCCCGCCTAATTCAAATGGGGATGATGTGGGTGTGTTTTATGTAAATTCACTGTGACCCCACGTATTTGACGTATTTTACGAACGGTGCATTTTCCGTTCGTGAAAAAAAAACAGTGCTCATGCTCGAAATTATGCCACAAGTCGTCATTGCTTAAGACGTGAGCGTAACTTACGTACAGCCCTATTCGCGAACGACTTATGCAAACAATGTAAAATTTTCAAAACTCGGCGCGGAAACAACGTCCATACTTAACATTAGCTACGCCTCATATAGCAGGGGTAACTTTACGCCGGAAAAAGCCTAACGTAAACGACGTAAAAAAGTGTTCCGGCCGGACGTACGTTTCTGAATCGGCGTAAATACCTAATTAACATATTCCGCGCGTAAATATACGGAAGCGCCACCTAGCGGCCAGCGTAAATATGCAGCCTAAGATACGACGGTAAGACAATTACGCCGGTCGGATCTTAGGGAAATCTATGCGTAACTGATTCTATGAATCAGTCGCATAGATACGATGGCCCGCACTCAGAGATACAACGGCGTATCCGGAGATACGCAATCGTATCTCCTTTCTGAATCCGGGCCACAGTGTGTAGAGGATATATATGCATCCCAGGTGTTGTATATATATTTACACTGTATAGTTTAGCTAGATTAGCTCTTCCTAATTTACTGGCAGGCAGGCGATTGTGCTAGCTGCAGTATTCTCACTTGGTGTACAGCCTGTGTCCTCTGCAGTGTGCACCTAAAGCTACGTGGTGTGTGTACTGCCTTTGTCCTCTGCACTTTGCACCTAAAGCTACGTGGTGTGTACTGCCCGTGTCCTCTGCAGTTTGCACCTAAAGCTACTTGGTGGGTACTGCCCGTGTCCTCTGCAGTTTGCACCTAAAGCTACGTAGTGTGCACTGCCCGTGTCCTCTGCAGTTTGCACCTAAAGCTACGTAGTGTGTACTGCCTGTGTCCTCTGCAGTGTGCACCTAAAGCTACGTGGTGTGTGACCTGCCTTTGTCCTCTGCAGTGTGCACCTAAAGCTATGTGGTGTGTGTACTGCCTGTGTCCTCTGCAGTTTGCACCTAAAGCTACATAGAGTGTACTGCCCGTGTCCTCTGCAGTTTGCACCTAAAGCTACGTAGTGTGTACTGCCTGTGTCCTCTGCATTGTGCACCTAAAGCTACGTGGTGTATACTGCCCGTGTCCTCTACAGTTTGCACCTAAAGCTACTTGGTGTGTACTGCCCGTGTCCTCTGCAGTTTACACCTAAAGCTACGTAGTGTGTATTGCCTGTGTCCTCTGCAGTGTGCACCTAAAGCTACATGGTGTGTACTGCCCGTGTCCTCTACAGTTTGCACCTAAAGCTACATAGTGTGTGTACTGCCCGTGTCCTCTGCAGTTTGCACCTAAAGCTACGTAGTGTGTACTGCCTTTGTCCTCTGCAGTTTGCACCTAAAGCTACGTAGTGTGTACTGCCTTTGTCCTCTGCAGTTTGCACCTAAAGCTACTTGATGTGTACTGCCAGTGTCCTCTGCAGTTTGCACCTAAAGCTACATGGTGTGTACTGCCCATGTCCTCTGCAGTTTGCACCTAAAGCTACATAGTGTGTGTACTGCTTTTGTCCTCTGTAGTTTGCACCTAAAGCTACTTGGTGTGTACTGCCCGTGTCCTCTGCAGTTTGCACCTAAAGCTACGTAGTGTGTACTGCCTGTGTCCTCTGCAGTGTGCACCTAAAGCTATGTGGTGTGTGTACTGCCTTTGTCCTCTGCAGTGTGCACCTAAAGCTATGTGGTGTGTGTACTGCCTGTGTCCTCTGCAGTTTGCACCTAAAGCTACATAGTGTGTACTGCCCGTGTCCTCTGCAGTTTGCACCTAAACCTACGTAGTGTGTACTGCCTGTGTCCTCTGCAGTGTGCACCTAAAGCTACGTGGTGTATACTGCCCGTGTTCTCTACAGTTTGCACCTAAAGCTACTTGGTGTGTACTGCCCGTGTCCTCTGCAGTTTACACCTAAAGCTACGTAGTGTGTATTGCCTGTGTCCTCTGCAGTGTGCACCTAAAGCTACATGGTGTGTACTGCCCGTGTTCTCTACAGTTTGCACCTAAAGCTACATAGTGTGTGTACTGCCCGTGTCCTCTGCAGTTTGCACCTAAAGCTACGTAGTGTGTACTGCCTTTGTCCTCTGCAGTTTGCACCTAAAGCTACGTAGTGTGTACTGCCTTTGTCCTCTGCAGTTTGCACCTAAAGCTACATGGTGTGTACTGCCCATGTCCTCTGCAGTTTGCACCTAAAGCTACATAGTGTGTGTACTGCTTTTGTCCTCTGTAGTTTGCACCTAAAGCTACTTGGTGTGTACTGCCCGTGTCCTCTGCAGTTTGCACCTAAAGCTACGTAGTGTGTACTGCCTGTGTCCTCTACATTGTGCACCAAAAAAAGCTACGTGGTGTGTACTGCCTTTGTCCTCTGCAGTTTGCACCTAAAGCTACGTGGTGTGTACTGCCCGTGTCCTCTGCAGTTTGCACCTAAAGCTACGTGGTGTGTACTGCCCGTGTCCTCTGCAGTTTGCACCTAAAGCTATGTGGTGTGTGTGTGTACTGCCTTTGTCCTCTGCAGTTTGCACCTAAAGCTACTTGGTGTGTACTGCCCATGTCCTTTGCAGTTTGCACCTAAAGCTACGTGGTGTGTACTGCCCGTGTCCTCTGCAGTTTGCACCTAAAGCTAAGTGATGTGTACTGCCTTTGTCCTCTGCAGTTTGCACCTAAAGCTACTTGGTGTGTACTGCCCTTGTCCTCTGCAGTTTGTACCTAAAGCTACGTAGTGTGTACTGCCCATGTTTTCTGCAGTTTGCACCTAAAGCTACGTAGTGTGTGTACTGCCTTTGTCCTCTGCAGTTTGCACCTAAAGCTACTTGGTGTGTACTGCCCGTGTCCTCTGCAGTTTGCACCTAAAGCTACGTGGTGTGTACTGCCCGTGTCCTCTGCAGTTTGCACCTAAAGCTACATAGTGTGTGTACAGCCCGTGTCCTCTGCAGTTTTCCCGTAAAGCTACGAGGTGTGTGTGTACTGCTGTTGTCCTCTGCAGGCCATTACTATGTCTGGAAGGAGAGGCAGAGAGTCACGAGGGCAAGCAGGCTCTGCGTCTAGGGGCAACAGTGCTGGTCGTGGACACGGTGCATCCTTTTTTTCGGCAGCTGGCCGTGTTGAGCCACAACATGCCGAAGACTTGGTAGAGTGGATGACCAAGCCGTCTTCATCCTCCTCATCCTCTCTCACCCAGGCTCAGGGTACTTTCGGGTACACCAATTGAAGATTGTACCAGGCAAATTTCCCTGCCCCAGCTGCTGCAGCGCCAAAAGAAGTTCTCTCCCAGCCATCCACATGCCCAGTGGTTGAATGCTAGCTTAGCTAAATGGCTAGCACTTCAACTGCTGACTTTTCAGTTGGTAGATTCTGCCCCCTTCCGTGAGTTTTTGGAATGTGCGGTACCTCAGTGGCAAGTTCCCAAACACCACTTTTTCCTCATCCTCTCTCACCCAGGCTCAGGGTACTTTGTCTGGCAAAGCAGCTGCCAAGGCGTCCTCTTTCCTCTGCTCAATGGCATCAGTCACTCCTTCCCTAGCCCCACCATGTCCTCCTGAGGCGTCCCCTGAACTGTTTGAACACAGTGTTGGGTACATGCTGCATGAGGATGCGCAGTGTATTGAAGGCTCCGATGGTGGTACACAGCTAGAGGAAGGCAGTAACGTGAGCCCAGAGAGAGGGGGTGCCCAAGAAGGACAGCAATCTGGCAGTCATGTTCCCCCAGCTACAGCATACTGCCAGGTTTTCTACAGTGATGAGGAGGGAGGGGATGATGAGGTCACTGACTCTACGTGGGTGCTTGATAGGAGAGAGGAGGAGAAGGAGGCACAGGCACATCTTCAACGAGGCAGCTTAAGGGCAGCACACCGACTGCATCACAATGCAGAGCTACGCATGTGCAGGGCGCTGCTGTGTCTCAGCGTTATTCCAAAAGTTCTTTGGTGTGGGTCTTTTTTTGAGAAGAGTGCATCAGATCGCACCACTGTTATTTGCAACATATGTCCCAAGCGTATCTCGCATGGCCAAAACATCACCCGCTTGGGCACCACGTGCTTGACCAGACATATGTCGACCTGCCATGCAGTTCGTTGGCAAGCGTACCTCAAAGACCCACACCAAGGAACAAAGCGGACCTCCCCTTGCCCCTCATCAGCTGGAATTTCCAAACCCACTATACCCTCAGTCCTCTCTGAAGCCTGCACTGATAGGACTGAAGGTGTAGAATTAGGTGTGTCACAGCCTAGTACATGCGGGCAATCTACTATCGGTACACCGATGGCAGATTGTGCCAGGCAAATTTCCCTGCCCCAGCTGCTGCAGCACTGAAAGAAGTTCTCTCCCAGCCATCCACATGCCCAGCGGTTGAATGCTAGCTTAGATAATTGCTAGCACTTCAACTTCTGCCTTTTCAGTTGGTAGATTCTGCCCCCTTCCGTGAGTTTGTGGAATGTGCGGTACCTCAGTGGCAAGTTACCAAACGCCACATTTTCTCACGGAAGGCGATTCCGGCTCTCTACCGGCATGTGGAAGGCAATGTCCATGCCTCGCTGGACAGGGCGGTCAGTGGTAAGGTGCATATTACCGCTGACTCATGGTCCAGCAGACATGGACGGGGACGTTACCTATCTTTCACAGCCCATTGGGTGAATCTGCTGGTAGCTGGGAAGGACGCAAGACAAGATACAGTAGTGTTGGAGGTTGTTCCGCCACCACGCCTCCAAAATGCTACCACTGGTTGTGACACACCTCTCTCCTCCACCCCCTCCTCTTCTTCCTCTGTGGCCTCTTCCTGTGCTGATGTGTCCTCGGAACCAGCGGTGCTCCGTAGGCGTTCAAGGGGCTACGCAGGTACGCAGGCAAAGAGATGCCAATGCGGTGCTTGAGCTGGTGTGCTTGGAGGACAGGAGCCACACTGGGGCAGAGGTTCTGTCAGCTCTGCAGGGGCAGGCTCAGAGGTGGTTTACCCCACGCCAGCTTAAGCCAGGAAGGGTGGTTAGTTCAAGGGGCTATGCAGGTATGCAGGCAATAAGATGCCATGTGGTGCTTGAAATAATATGAGAAAAATCTATTGCGCTACTGCGAGTAATGGAATGTGAACCACGTGAACAAAAGAATAAATGTATTACTAAAGCTGCTAAATCTAAAGGTGCACAAAAACCGTAAACATATATAATAAAAAGGTGATCAGCGCTAAAGTATAGGTGAAAAAACACAATAAAAATAAGTAAATGGCTGAGAGCCAACACTCAGTGAGCTGTGCAGTGATCAGATGGGCTACAGCAGCATCAACACCCAAAAAGCTGTACCTATCGGATGGGCTACAGCAGCCAAACCATACAAAGTGATTTCCTCTGCAGAGAGAATTTAAGGAACAGTGAATCAATAAAAATAAAATATTGAAATAATTGTGCATAATTGTGCTTACGTCTGCTGGCCTCCGGTTGGTTGCCTGTATCACGTGGTCGCACGTCCTACGTCATTACGTCACGGTCTCGTTTCTTTTTCAGGGCTAGTCACGAGAAGTCACAAGACCGTGACGTAACGACGTAGGACGTGCGACCACGTGATACAGGCAACCAACCGGAGGCCAGCAGACGTAAGCTGGCTTGCTACAACGCTGCGTCCCATGCTGAGCGCGATTTTTAAACTGTATCGAATGTTTTGACCATTAAAAACCACCACTTTTTATCAAAACGTGCTTCACTATTGTGGCATCATTCCTTCCATTTTTGGCTCCAATCTATGAGACGAACGGACCCGAGGACTTCTCACCCGAGGACTGATCACTCTCTCAGGATACCATTGGAACCCACTCAGGATCAGGATCGGTGGCGCTGAACCAATAGGAGAAGAAACCACTTGCCCTCTATGTGCATTTATCATCGGATGAAGGTAAGGGCAATGTGAGACTGCTATTGGAGTGATTCACCTGATTTAGAAGATCCATACATCCCATCCATTCCTTTCGCGCATCCCTATAGACTCTGTAGTGATCTGTGTCATTTGTATGCACAATTATTTCAATATTTTATTTTTATTGATTCACTGTTCCTTAAATTCTCTCTGCAGAGGAAATCACTTTGTATGGTTTGGCTGCTGTAGCCCATCCGATAGGTACAGCTTTTTGGGTGTTGATGCTGCTGTAGACCATCTGATCACTGCACAGCTCACTGAGTGTTGGCTCTCAGCCATGTGGTGCTTGAGCTGGTGTAAAATGGAAAAAAACGTATTCAAAGAAAGAAAATTCTTATAAGAAAAAAACACTGCGCAGAAATGATTTGTGTAAGTGCTGCCAAGTACCAAAAATTGTAGATACAAATTTAACAACAAGTTAAAAAGAGAGGTACAGCGCAAAAACCAGTGAACATTTAATAATAAGAACCTAATGGCTGAAATAGGTAATGTGACGGTATTAGAATGATATCTGTGATGCAATTGCCTATATGTCTCAGTTTAATGCTCCCTGCTAATTTAATGCTGTGGGTTAGAGGTAACAGGTGTTTCATGTGTGATTCATCTCTCTCTGTGAACACTGTTCATATGTTAAATAAGGCTAGCTTTTGAAAGGCCTTTAATTGTGTGATAACGCTGTCTAAATACCTTTTGATACTCAGAGGTGTTAATAGGTGTCAAGCTGCATGCAGGGACGAAATGTCTGCCTAGGAAACTTAGTGTGTGAAGGTGGTTTGTTGTTATGCTGTTTAAGGAATGTGCAGTGATTAGACATGATAATTGTCGGTCGGTGCCGACCTGTCTGGAATGTTTTAGTAATTAGCCTTAGTGTGTGATTGGGGGGGTGGAGATTTCATTGTTGCTTGAATGTCTGGGACTGTATAAAAAGCTGAGAAGAAAACCATTAAACTGTGTTGTTCCAGCAGTAAGCTTGTCTCATGTGTGGCTTTCTGGGCGACCCCATGGATATTCCTCCTCGTGGAATATTGGGGTGATTTTCGTTATGGGAAGAAGGGAACGTTGACGGGGATATCATTGTAATACCGTCACAACTGGTTGGCAGCAGCGGGATTTTCCCTTCTATTCCCCTTTACACCCGGATTCCAAGCAGACACTGGAAGAACTACTGGAAGTTCGTGGAAGGATTGCTAGCAACAAAACCAAGCGGGTCATCATAGCAGAATTAATGGAGCTAGACCAGGAGGACGGGATTGCAGCAACGCCAGCAGTACAAGAGATGGAGACACCAGTGATTCAGGAGGAGGAATCGCCAGCCAACAAATTAATGAGAGAGAAGCTAGCATGGTTCGGTCCGAACCCAACGGCGGATGTGGTGCTGAAAGTGATGGACCTGTTAGTGGAGGAGGCTAAACAAATAAGAGACGCAGAACTACAGGAGGCTAAACAAATAAGAGACGCAGAGCTACAGTTAAAACTGGCAGCAGTCCAACAAGCAGCCGCACATTCTCCAAACAGTGAGTACAGCACAGCAGACACAAGGAAGATTCCGTTTAGCGCTTTTAAAGCTTTTGATGAAAAGGACTGTGAGATTGATAACTACCTGGCAGATTTTGAGCGACAATGTAACCTGCACCGAATAGCTAGAAGAGAGTGGGTCGCAATATTGTCAGGCAAACTGTCAGGCAAAGCTTCTGATGCTTTCCGGACCGTGCCAGATCAGGATATCCATAGCTACGCCCAGGTTAAAGAAGTGCTCCTGGCTCGTTATGCAGTAACCCCAGAGTCCCACCGACAGAAGTTCAGGGACTCATGCAAAACCACGAAAGACTCTTACGCGGAATGGGCATGCCAGTTGTCCCGGTCGGCCTCTAACTGGGCTAACAGCAGCCAGGCCACCACCGCAGAGGACATTTTGCAACTAATGCTCCTGGAGCAATTTTACAATCACATCCAGACGGACGTCAAAGACTGGGTGAGAGATTGCAGGCCCATGACTCTACCAGAGGCCGCTAAGTTGGCGGATGAATATGCGGATACTCGCAAGACGAACCAGGTCACACCACAGGAACAACCTCCACGACCAACGGTGCCCTCACACCCACCAACCGCTAGATACCAACCTCCTAACAGACCGGTGACATCTAGCCCTCGCTATCCACGCCAGGAGGGCAACGAACAACGCTGCTTCCGGTGCAAACAGCTGGGTCACTTCAAGCAGAATTGCCCCATGAATGACAACACCAGGTCAAATTGGTCTCAACCTGGGTACCGCCCACCAGCAGCAGCCCATTGTGTAGACTCGGCTTGGGATCCCCAGGAGCTGGGTCGGGAAGAACCATTGGGCACCCCTTACGAAGCCCTCATGGTACAATCTGTTATTACGGACAACAGGGAACACCATTGTCAGCTGGTCATGGGCGCCAGCCCTGAGCCGGAGGGGCCCTGGAGGGAGCTGGGCAGAAAGAGGCACCGCCGGCCACCCTCCAAGAAGAAGAGGTCCTGGAAGCCGTATAACAAGCTGACCTGGCAGGAGAAGAAGCGACTGGAGGAGAGGGAGTCGCAGCGGGCGTCCCAGATGCGGGCCGAGAGGTTCGCCAAGGGCCCACCGGTGGCCCCTTACACCACCACCCAGTTCCTGATGATGAAGGACCACGTGGAGAGCCTGCAGGACATGAGCAAGCAGGAGCTGATCCATGAGTACATGGAGCTGGAGGAGTGCATAAGCCGCATGGAGGAGGAGAACAACCACCTGAGGTCACAGCAGGCTGACCCCCCCAGGCTCCATGAACTGGAGATGGAGCTGGAGAAGCTCAAAGAGGAGAACCGGCGGCTGCGGAGGGAGCAGAGGGCACTGATCCCCCCCCCGGACTCTACACACCAGTGCTACAGCATTTCAACAAATATAACTTTTTCTTTTTATGAATCTCCTGTGATTGTCACTTCAGAGCCATAACCTGCCCCTCCCATAGCGGGACACCTAGACGGCGGCGCACAGACCCATTCGCTGTCTTCACACTGACTTCTGGTGACTCAGCAGATCACACAAAGACTTGGGGACTGACCGGCGTGTGATCTGACGACCCGGTGACATACCTGAGTCGGGAGCAGTTGCCAAGGGAGGTCAGTTACGCCAAACGGAGTTAACCTTGGACTAAAAGCTCTGAACCCGTCAACCCTACTGGACCAGGGAAGGTCCAACCGGGTTTGCCGGAGCAGGGAGAAAAAGGGGGGCCATTGTGATGCAATTGCCTATATGTCTCAGTTTAATGCTCCCTGCTAATTTAATGCTGTGGGTTAGAGGTAACAGGTGTTTCATGTGTGATTCATCTCTCTCTGTGAACACTGTTCATATGTTAAATAAGGCTAGCTTTTGAAAGGCCTTTAATTGTGTGATAACGCTGTCTAAAAACCTTTTGATACTCAGAGGTGTTAATAGGTGTCAAGCTGCATGCAGGGACGAAATGTCTGCCTAGGAAACTTGGTGTGTGAAGGTGGTTTGTTGTTATGCTGTTTAAGGAATGTGCAGTGATTAGACATGATAATTGTCGGTCGGTGCCGACCTGTCTGGAATGTTTTAGTAATTAGCCTTAGTGTGTGATTAGGGGGGGTGGAGATTTCATTGTTGCTTGAATGTCTGGGACTGTATAAAAAGCTGAGAAGAAAACCATTAAACTGTGTTGTTCCAGCAGTAAGCTTGTCTCATGTGTGGCTTTCTGGGCGACCCCAGGGATATTCCTCCTCGTGGAATATTGGGGTGATTTTCGTTATGGGAAGAAGGGAACGTTGACGGGGATATCATTGTAATACCGTCACAATATCCCCGTCAAAGATTCCCTTCTCCCCATAAAAGAACATCCCATCCTGGAATCGCCATAATAAGCCACACATGGGTCACGCTTACTGCTGGAACAACACACTTTAATGGCAGCTTGCTGCTGGTATATATACACAGTTTTCAAGCTAAATCCTCAATCAAGGAACAATGAAATCTCCACCCCCTTCTCACACACAGTGGGGGGCTTCCATACAGATGATAGGCAGACTTTTCGGAGTCGATCCTGAAAACACATTTTCTTTAGATAATGACATCAGGGAAGGTAATTACTAGTTGTACAGAATACATTATCTAGATGGCCTGGCCCCGCACATAGAAGGGATAATTACCACAATGAAGCAATCAGAATAATTAACATGAGCCACTTCTAATCACAGTAAACAATAACCACAGGGATCCTTCACACACACAATTATCCTTTGAAATAGTACTGGCTGAGGAAGGGTCATTAACATTTCAAAAGCCTGTTACACTTAACCCACACACAATATTACTTAGCAGGGAGAATTTAAACTGAAGCATCCTTCACAATGGCCCCCCTTTTTCTCCCTGCTCCAGCAACCCGGTTGGACCTTCCCTGGTCCAGTAGGGTTGACGGGTTCAGAGCTTTTAGTCCGAGGTTAACTCCGTTTGGCGTGACTGACCTCCCTTGGCAACTGCTTCCGACTCAGGTATGTCACCGGGTCGTCAGATCACACGCCGGTCAGTCCCCAAGTCTTTGCGCGATCTGCAGAGTCACCAGAAGTCAGTGTGAAGACGGCGAATGGGTCTGTGCGCCGCCGTCTAGGTGTCCCGCTATGGGAGTGGGCAGGTTATGGCTCTGAAGTGACAATCACAGGAGATTCATAAAAAAAAGAAAAAGTTATATTTGTTGAAATGCTGTAGCACTGGTGCTCAGAGTTCGGGGGGGGGAATCAGTGCCCCATAGGGTTAGCCACCCTCTGCTCCCTCTGCAGCCGCCAGTTCTCCTCTTTGAGCTTCTCCAGCTCCATCTCCAGTTCATGGAGCCTGGGGGGGTCAGCCTGCTGTGACCTCAGGTGGTTGTTCTCCTCCTCCATGCGGCTTATGCACTCCTCCAGCTCTATGTACTCACGGATCAGCTCCTGCTTGCTCATGTCCTGCAGGCTCTCCACGTGGTCCTTCATCATCAGGAACTGGGTGGTGGTGTAAGGGGCCACCGGTGGGCCCTTGGCGAACATCTCGGCCCGCATCTGGGACGCCTACTGCGACTCCCTCTCCTCCAGTCGCTTCTTCTCCTCCCAGGTCAGCTTGTTATATGGCTTCCAGGACCTCTTCTTCTTGGGGGGTAGCCGGCGGTGCCTCTTTCTGCCCAGCTCCCTCCAGGGCCCCTCCGGCTCATGGCTGTCGCCCATGACCAGCTGACAATGGTGTTCCCTGTTGTCTGTAATAACAGATTGTACCATGAGGGCTTCGTAAGGGGTGCCCAATGGTTCTTCCTGACCCAGCTCCTGGAGATTCCAAGCCGAGTCTACACAATGGGCTGCTGCTGGTGGGCGGTACCCAGGTTGAGACCAATTTGACCTGGTGTTGTCGTTCATGGGGCAATTCTGCTTGAAGTGACCCAGCTGTTTGCACCGGAAGCAGCGTTGTTCGTTGTCCTCCTGGTGTGAATAGCGAGGGCTAGATGTCACCGGTCTGTTAGGAGGTGGGTATCTAGCGGCTGGTGGGTGTGAGGGCGCCATTGGTCGTGGAGGTTGTACCTGTGGTGTGACCTGGTTTGTCTTGCGAGTATCCGCATATTCATCCGCCAACTTAGCGGCCTCTGGTAGAGTCATGGGCCTGCGATCTCTCACCCAATCTTTGACATCCGTCTGGATGTGATTGTAAAATTGCTCCAGGAGCATTAGTTGCAAAATGTCCTCTGCGGTGGTGGCCTGGCTGCTGTTAACCCAGTTAGAGGCCGACAGGGATAACTGGCATGCCCATTCCGCGTAAGAGTCTTTCGTGGTTTTGCGTGAGTCCCTGAACTTCTGTCGGTGGGACTCTGGGGTTACTGCATAACGAGCCAGGAGCACTTCTTTAACCCGGGCGTAGCTATGGATATCCTGATCTGGCACGGTCCGGAAAGCATCAGAAGCTTTGCCTGACAGTTTGCCTGACAATATTGCAACCCACTCTCCTCTAGCTATTCGGTGCAGGTTACATTGTCGCTCAAAATCTGCCAAGTAGTTATCAATCTCACAGTCCTTTTCATCAAAAGCTTTAAAAGCGCTAAACGGAATCTTCCTTGCGTCTGCTGTGCTGTACTCACTGTTTGGAGAATGTGCGGCTGCTTGTTGGACTGCTGCCAGTTTTAACTGTAGTTCTGCATCTCTTATTTGTTTATCCTTCTGTAGTTCTGCGTCTCTTATTTGGTTAGCCTCCTGTAGTTCTGCGTCTCTTATTTGTTTATCCTTCTGTAGTTCTGCGGTTACTAACATGTCCATCACTTTCAGCACCACATCCGCCGTTGGGTTCGGACTGAACCATGCTAGCTTCTCTCTCATTAGCTTGTTGGCTGGCGATTCCTCCTCCTGAATCACTGGTGTCTCCATCTCTTGTACTGCTGGCGTTGCTGCAATCCCGTCCTCCTGGTCTAGCTCCATTGATTCTGCTATGATGACCCGCTTGGTTTTGTTGCTAGCAATCCTTCCACGAACTTCCAGTAGTTCTTCCAGTGTCTGCTTGGAATCCGGGTGTAAAGGAGAGTAGAAGGGAAAATCCCACCGCTGCCAACCAATTGTGACGGTATTAGAATGATATCCCCGTCAAAGATTCCCTTCTCCCCATAAAAGAACATCCCATCCTGGAATCGCCATAATAAGCCACACATGGGTCACGCTTACTGCTGGAACAACACACTTTAATGGCAGCTTGCTGCTGGTATATATACACAGTTTTCAAGCTAAATCCTCAATCAAGGAACAATGAAATCTCCACCCCCTTCTCACACACAGTGGGGGGCTTCCATACAGATGATAGGCAGACTTTTCGGAGTTGATCCAGAAAACACATTTTCTTTAGATAATGACATCAGTGAAGGTAATTACTAGTTGTACAGAATACATTATCTAGACGGCCTGGCCCCGCACATAGAAGGGATAATTACCACAATGAAGCAATCAGAATAATTAACATGAGCCACTTCTAATCACAGTAAACAATAACCACAGGGCTCCTTCACACACACAATTACCCTTTGAAATAGTACTGGCTGAGGAAGGGTCATTAACATTTCAAAAGCCTGTTACACTTAACCCACACACAATATTACTTAGCAGGGAGAATTTAAACTGAAGCATCCTTCACAGGTAATATAATAAAAACACAAAAAACTTATGTAAATAGAAAAAAAACTTAAATCCACAGGCAATCAGAGACCCATGCTGTGTTATAAGTTAGTGTAAATAATAATAAAGTCTAAAACACGTCATGCGAGAAAACAATGTATAGGGAAAAGTCCAAAAAATAGAATTTCCAATGTGAATCAGGTGAATGGCTGGTAGTTGTGACATCAGAAGAAAACCATGCGATCTATCCACCAAAGAAACACCCAAGTGATAAAGTGTTGCAGTCTGCTTACCAGAGCAAATGACCACTACAGCGGTCAGTATGGGCACAGGATATGTTTAAAGTCTCCCAACAAGACTAATGGGAAATCCGGTTCCTAGATCCTGGGTATGGCTTTCATATATGTCTCAGAAAGGAGGAAAGATAAAAAATCCCCATAGTGTTCCTGTTCCTGTAAGTGCAATACTTTTAAAATAAATACCGATGTTCTTAGCATTTTCACACTATGGGGATTTTTTATCTTTCCTCCTTTCTGAGACATATATGAAAACCATACCCAGGATCTAGGAACACGCAGCAGAGGGCCATCAATGAGTATCTGTGCCAATATGGCAGCAGAACTGGGTCAGGGGAGCTTGTTTTTTTTCCCCCACGCCAGTGGGCCATGATCAGGGATGCATGCACTGTCCTGTCACCATTTGAAGAGGCCACGAGGATGGTGAGCAGTGACAGTGCATGCATCAGTGAGTCCCTCTTATTCACATGTTGGAGCACACGCTGCATGGAATAATGGACAGGGCCCTTGAGGCAGAACAGAGGGAGGAAGAGAAGGACTTCCTTTCCTCTCAAGGCCCCCTTTATCCAGACAGTGTTCCTGCTTGCTGCCTATCACACAGGAAGAGGACGACGAGGAGGAGGAGGAGGATTGTGTCAGTATGGAGGTGGAGCCTAGCACTCAGCATCAGCAGCAGTCTTCAAGGGATCAATTACAGTCCCAAGAAACCCATGGACTTTTATGTGGCTGGGACAAGGTGGCTGTGGATTATGTCGTCCTCAGTGACCCAGAGGACTCCGCACCGAATGCCTCTGCAAACCTACGTTGTATGGCCTCCCTGATCCTGCAAAGCCTGCGGAAGGATCCTTGTATTCGTGCTATCAAGGAGAGGGATTATTACTGGCTGGCAACTCTCCTTGATCCACGTTACAAGAATAAGGTTGCGGACCTTATCTTGCCGGCGCAGAGGGAGCAAAAGATGAAACATCTTCGGGAGGCCTTGCAGAAAGGTCTGCGCAACATGTTCCCAGAGACTGGGAGGTTACAAAATTCTGGTCCTGGACAACGTGTTGCTGAGGCTTCGGTCAGTCACAGAAGGAGCGGTGGAGAAGGTGGCCGTCTGACCGATGTGTTCAGACAATTTTTTAGTACGCAGCCCCAAGGTATGACCATCATAAAAATGAATCAGGCTTGGATCACCACTAGCTACCAAGCACATGATGCTGATGTAACTGAATAATTTTTTTTGAAATGTCAGATCCCTTCAAGACTGCCTATGCTGATGCTGAGTGACTATCCTGTTATGCTGAGTGACTATTCTTTTCCTCCTCAATGATCATGCTGATATCTTGTAAGAACATTTTTGGTTCTGGGGACCGTTACCAGTCGCTAAGGCCCAATTTTCCTGCCCCTGTTTAATAGGGGCATGTAATTACAATTTTTGATGCAATACTTTGCAGCGGGCTCATTCCTGCGCTCCAACTAGAGTATCTGTGAGGGGTTGCAGTGTTGTGGCACCACCACCACCACCAACAAAGGCCAAATTTTTCTGCCCCTGTTCAACAGGGGCATGTAATTACAATTCTTGATCTAATATTTCACAGCAGGGCCCATTCCTGCACCCACCAAGAGTAACTGTGAGGACTTACAGTGTTGTGGCACCAGCACCAGCACCAAAAGGCCCATTTTTTCTACCACCGTTCAACAATGGCATGCAATTAGAGTTCTTGATATAATAGTTCACACAGCAGGGCGTCCCAGCGCCCGCCGCCCACCAAGACTAACTGTGAGGGCTTACAGTGTTGTGGCAACACCAACACCTAGGGCCCAAATTTCTGCAGAGTATATACGGCAGGCCACTACTTTCAAACATCCAACTTACAAATGACTCCTACTTGCAAATGGAGGGAGACAACAGGAAGAGAGAGGAAATCTACCCCTAGGAAGGGAAATTCTCTTCTGTAAGAGGTGTCTCCTGTCCACTGATGCTTTATCACCAATCCTTGTTTCACTAAAAAACCCACATTTTCAAAAAATCATTTGTCATTGGGACAGAAAGTGAATTGCAATCTTCTAAACAGATGCACACAGACAGCAAAACAAATGTTACAGGGGTGATAACCCTTCTCTATGTTTTCAGAAAAGCTTAAAAATAGATTTTATGGCTGGAGCTACACTTTAAAAAAGTACCAGTTCACAATTACAAACAGATTCTACTTAACAACAAACCTACAGAGTCCCTGTCTTGCTTGCACCTCCTGTATACAGCTGTTCAAAGTATATAGGGCCAAAGGGGCTTGTAATGACCTGGGAGGGGGGGGGGGCATGCTATTTTTCTCAATGATTTTCATCCATATTGCAGAGACCAGACATTACATTAAAGCCGCAAGCAGTTTTAAATTTATTTTTTCTTATAGTAATCTCATTTTGTGCAGGGACAGTTCTAAACACGTGCCACTTCACAGGCATACTATAGACACCCAGCAGGTACAATATTTAAAGGAATTTTTCTTCTTTTTTTTTTCACTTTAAGCATCATTATAATAACTGCTCCAGAAAAAACGACCGTTTTTAATACTTTTTTTTCCATTGATACATGTTCCCTGGGGCAAGACCCGGGTTCTCAAACCCGTTTTCCGACAATAACTTGCATATTAGGCTTTAAAATTAGCACTTTCGAATTCGAACGTTCGAGTCTGATTGGTTTCAATGGGGTTCTAATTGTTCGCGCGAACGTTCGGTCCGTTCTAAGGTTTTGGTGCTATAGACGCTATAACTTTTGCGCAAACCAATCAATAAACGCTTATTGCGATTTTTTTTACGAAAAATATGTAGAAGAAAACATATCGGCCTAAACTGAGGAATATTTTTTTTATATATTTTTGGGGACATTTATTACAGCAAAAAGTAATTTTTTTTTTTTTTTTCAAAATTGTCGCTCTACTTTTGTTTATAGTGCAAAAAATAAAAACCACAGAGGTGATCAAATACCAGCAAAAGAAAGCTCTATTTGTGGGAAAAAAAATGACGCCAATTTTGTTTGGGAGCCACGTCGCACCTCCGCGCAATTGTCAGTTAAAGCGACGCAGTGCCGAATCGCAAAAAGTGGCCCGGTCATTTACCAGCAATATGGTCCGGGGCTGAAGTGGTTAAAAGGCTAAAAATAAAACCTATGTGGCTCACAGGCAAAGTTAGAAAAACTATAAAGATCGCCCCAGCACTTTGTATTGCCCCCCGTCAAATCGCATCACATCAGCACATTGCATCACCCCCCCCCCCATCACCAAATCGCATCGCCCAAGCACATTGCCCCTGCCAAATCGCATCACATCTCATCACCCCGCCACCAAATCGCATTGCCCCAGCACATTGTATTGCCCCCCACCAAATCGCATCACATCGCACCAGCACATTGCATTACCCCCCCACCAAATCGCATCGCTCAAGCGCATTGCATTGCCCCCCGCCAAATCGCATCACCCGGGGGACATGCCCCATGCACCCGGGGCACATGCCCCATGTCTTTGCGGGGTGCCTCGCATCCTGTGGCTGGGACTATCCAACATTTTTTTATGTTCCACGGTGTTCCTGGAAACACCTTTTTCATAAATAAGCCAATGTTTTCATTTTCCAGGCCTTTTTACTAAAGCACATTGGCACAACATTTGAAATTTAAGCAGCAGTCTTTCATCATTTCACTGTATTAAGCTTTGAAACTTGGATTCAGGGCATCAATCCAATGTTTATTTTCCTGGGACAATCCATTATAGGAAACAAAATAAAAAAATTGAATGACTTGGTAAACCAGCAGGAGTCCACTCATTAAGGCACTGGATGCTATCACAGTTGTAAACTGCTGCCAGAAATATTGCATATGAGGAACAAAACAATAATCAGAACAATATTTTAGGTCCTTCAAAAGCCCAGCTAGTACAAAAACATGTATACTGTTTTTAACTCCATAAATCCACATGTAGATGTTCTAAATTGTGATGTAGGCACATGACAATTTAGGTAAGAAGACTTTGAGGGGTAGATTCACGTAGAATGGCGTATGTTTGTGCGGGCATAATGTATCCTATTTACGTTAAGCCTCCGCAACTTTTACAGGCAAGTGCCGTATTCTCAAAAAAAAGTTGCGGCGGCGTAGCATAAATAGGCCGGCGTAAGCCCGCCTAATTCAAATTGTGAAGAGGTGGGCGTGTGTTATGTGATTTAACCCTGACCCGACGTGATTGACGTTTTTCATGCGCCGTCCGTGGAATTTCCCAGTGTGCATTGCTCCAAAGTACGCCGCAAGGACGTCATTGGTTTCGACGTGAACGTAAATGACGTCCAGCCCCATTCACGGACGAATTACGCAAACGATGTAAAAAATTCAAAATTCGACACGGGAACGACGGCCATACTTAACATTGGTACGCCGCACTTACGCCACCATATAGCAGGGGTAACTTTACGCCGGGAAAAGCCTAACGTAAACGGCGTATCTGTACTGCGTCGGCCGGGCGTACGTTCGTGAATTTGCGTATCTAGCTGATTTACATATTTCTAAGCGTAAATTAGCGTACACGCCCCTAGCGGCCAGCGTAAATATGCAGTTACGATCCGACGGCGTAAGAGACTTACGCCAGTCGGATCTAAGGGAAATCTATGCGTAACTGATTCTAAGAATCAGGCGCATAGATACGACCGGCCAGACTCAGAGATACAATGGCGTATCTGGAGATACGCCGTCGTACCTCTTTTGAGAATCTGTCCCACAATGTTTATCATTTGTGCATATGACCATTTGGAAAGTAAACTATGCCACTAGATGATGTCACACATTATTTTATAACATTTTGATGGAGCTATGCATTTGTAGCAACCTCTAGTGTACAGTCTAGTTAAGCAAATTTAGCTGTCTCACAGAAGCTTATGTGAGTCTGGGTAATTGCTGTGGGTTCAGCTTGAGGTCAGGCTGGAAGGCTCTGAAGATCCGGCCTCTAAGGCCCCGTACTCACGACCAAACATGTCTGCTGAAACTGGTCCGCGGACCAATTTCAGCAGACATGTTTGGCCGTGTGTAGGCACGAGCGGACCATTTTCGGGCGGATCGGACAGGTTTCCAGCGGACAACGGTTTCCTGGACTTGCTTTAAAACAGTCCGCTGGAAACCTGTCCCCCCGACATGTACGGTCGTCTGTACAGACCTACCGTACATGTCCGGCCGCCCGCCATCCCTCGCATGCGTCGAATGACTTCGACGCATGCGTGGAAGCATTTAAAAGGCAGGCCCGCCCACGTCGCCGCGTCATTGTCGCGGCGACACCGCGTCATCGACGCGGCGACACCGCGGACACGCCCGCGTATTGTTTACGCGCGGAGTTCTGTTCGATGGTGTGTACAGCCATCGAACAGAAGTCCCCGGGCAGACATGTCCGATGAAAACGGTCCGCGGACCGGTTTCATCGGACATGTCTGCTTGTGAGTACAAGGCCTTACGCCTCCCCCTGGTTCTGGAGGTCCATGTAAACCTCTAGAAACTACTTGGCAGAGGTATAAAGGCAGGGTTCTGAATATTTATGGGAGTTTATACAATCCCCAGGCAGGAGGCCTGGAAGGGTGCTGAGATGGGCCCATAAATATAGAAGAGGCTGGCCAGTGGGGTTGTTGTCGGGTGGAAGATGGAGTGCAGAGGCTGGAAGTCGTGAGGCCTGGTAGGGGACCCAGAGGCTGGGGGGCTCTGCCTCCAGGCTGGAGCTAAGAAAGAAGAGGAATCTGGAGAAAGGGACCTTGACCACCCTTAAAGGGGAGTTCCACCCACAATTTCACTTTTTAAATATAAATACCCCTGTAATACACAAGCTTAATGTATTCTAGTAAAGTTAGTCTGTAAACTAAGGTCCGTTTTGTTAGGTTGTTACAGCATTTAAATAGTTTATAATCTAGAAATAGACCGTGAATGAATGAATGAATGAATGACTTGTATAGCGCAACGCATGCAAACTGAATCGCCTCTGGACGCTTTTTCCAGCCAGTATCTGCTAGGTTGGTGCGGTCATTTTTACCCCGTAGGATCATGACACGCTAGGGACACACAGTCATACACACATATATACTGGGCCAATTTGGATGAGATCCAATTTAACTACCAGCATGTCTTTGGAGTGTGGGAGGAAACCGGAGTACCCGGAGGAAACCCACGCAGACACAGGGAGAACATGCAAACTCCAGGCAGATGGTGTCGTGGTTGGGATTCGAACCAGCGAACCTTTTGCTGCTAGGCGAAAGTGCTACTCACTGCACCACTGTGCTGCCCCGTGACCATCTTAAGTGTGGGCATCATGAAGCCAGACTGTATGACTTCCTGGATTTCAGCTTTGCATATCTCGCACATGCTCAGTGCACAAGCAATGTAATAGGTTTCAGTCAGGTTTGCAAGGACTACTGGGAAACATGATGCCTATCCCAGAAACCCTTGCAAATAGCCTAGGCAAATAAGGAGGAGGAAGTAATTAAGGACTACAAAATAAAGGTATTTACAAGCAACAAATTAAATAAAAATTGTCCATTCTGAACACTGTGGGCCAGATTCTCAAAGGCGTTACGACGGCGCAACACCATTAGCGCCGTCGTAACACCTCATCTGGCCCCGGGTATCTATGCAACTGATTCTCAGAATCAGTTGCGCATAGGTACCCATTAGATCTGACAAGCGTAAGGCTGTTACGCTGTCAGATCTTAAAAGTATTTTTTTTTCCCGCCGCTAGGTGTCGCATCGTCGCTTTTCCCCGTCGTCTATGCAAATGAGGTAAGTACGGCGATTCCCGAACATACGCGAGGTCGACGCAGCGAATTAACGTCGTTTGCGTAGCGTACCCGACGCGTAAGGTTGCCCCTGCTAATTAGCAGGCGCAACCAATGTTAACGATGGCCGTCGTTCCCGTGTCGAATTCAATAAAAATTACGTTGTTTGCGTAAGACGTCCGTGAATGGCGCTGGACGCCATTTACGTATACATCTAGGCAAATGACGTCGGGGCGACGTCATTTAGCGCAATGCACGTCGGGTAATTTACCCGACGGAGCATGCGCAGTACGCTCGGCGCGGGAGCGCGCCTAATTTAAATGGTGCCCGCCCCATTTGAATTGGGCGGGCTTGCGACGAGCAATCTAACGCTACACCGCCGCAAGTTTACAGGTAAGTGTTCTGAGAATCAGGATGTAAACCTGTAGACCTGCGGCGGTGTAACGTAGATCTCATATATTACGCTGCCCAGGAGCAGCGCGAATGTATGAGGCCTCGTACACACGACAGAGAAACTCGACGTGCCAAGCCCGTCGAGTTCCTCGTCGAGTTCCTTGTTGAACTTGTCGAGAAGCTCGGCAGGCTTGCTTTGCGTACACACGTAACATACCAAAATCTGGTCGTTCTCCGGCGCGATGACGCTCACGACGTATGACGCGACTATAAAGGGGAGGTTTGATTTTGTTGGCGCCACCCTTGGGGCTCCTTTTGCTGATTCCGTGTTTACGCGTGTTAGTAAAAGTTTGGTGAGTGACGATTCGTGCTTTTCAGTCTTTGTGCTTTCAGATTGATCTCTGCCGTTCAGTTTGTACTTGTGGGGGTCGTATCTAGGCAATCGAGACGTGCGGTCAGGTCGTATTGTTTTACATTGCGGTCCTGTCCCCGCGTTTTTCATTGTCAGGGTCGTTCTTCATAGGTCTTGCTGTTCTTCACTGCGGTCTGTTTAGTGCAATTCTGATTTGTCGTTCGTAACTAGCCTTGTAGCCATGTTGCAGGCACCTAGTCGTCGCCGACTTAGTGCTAAGCATCTTCTTTTTTTTCTTTTTTTTTCTTTTCTTTTTTTTTTTTTTTTTTTTTCCCACCTCAGCTTTTTAACCAAATTCTAGAGACCAGCTCATGGTTTGATGCTTCTTACGTCTCCATTTGTGGTTTGCATCATATGTGGTATTTATACTGCATTTTTTTTTTTTCCCCTCCCCACCCTCCCCTAATGGCTCCCAGGGATCTCCTCCTGTTCCCCTTTGAAGTGTCTCCTAGCCAGTTCAGCAAAGGAAGCTATATTTTCGCAACGCTCTGAAAGCGGTCCGGATAGAACCTCGGATAGATGCCAGTGAGGAGGTGCTAGCGGATTGCCGCCCCCTTTTACGTTTCTAGTTCCTAACAAACCCTGACCCTCTCCGCGTAGCTCCATGTTTTTTTGTATTCCTTCCATTTTGCCCATTTCTTCCTGTAATCACTATTCCTTTCCAGGTAGCTGTCCTTTAGTTCTTCTAACCTGTGCGTTTCCTCCACTTCGTCTATCCAATTCCAGACGTGTGGGCATTCCTTCTCCTGCCACTTTTTAGGAATAAGTTTCTTGGCTGCGTTTAACAGATGGGGAAGTAACGACTGTTTATATTTTTTTACCCCTTCCGAACTGCCGTGAAAGAGCACGGCCCAGGGGTCTTTCTTTATCTCCTCCCCCGTTATAACCTTAATTTGGCTCAATATTGTGTCCCAATAGTTTTGAATTTTTGGGCATAGCCACCATAGGTGGGCCATTGTGCCTATTTCTAAACAGCCCCTCCAACACTCTGCGGACTGGTTTGCTTTAAATTTATTGGCTTTGTCTGGGGTTATGTACCACCCTGATAGGCACTTATAATTTGCCTCGGCAGTGCGAACATCTATAGCGGAAAAGTGGGTTAGATGAGTGATCCTCTGAAAAGAATTTGTCCCTCTAGTGCTTCCTAACTGTCTTTCCCATTTCTCTATGAAAGGTGCTTCTCCCCGAAAACCTATCTTAACCAATATCCCATAAAGTTTAGTGATTGTGCCTTTTGAATTCTTCGATTTACAAATCCTCTCAAGTGGGGTCAGCTCCGCCTCCGTCCGTAATGGGCGGGGGAGGTGCTGCACAAAGTGGTGTAATTGGGCGTAATGCCACCTATCAAGATTCCAATAATCCGTTTTGGCTTTCAAATCTCCATAGGTCATTATGTCACCATTTTCAATAATATCTCCTAAGTGCACAGTGTCTTCCCTAATCCAGTTCCCTCCAATTTTATTTTCCCCCGGTGCAAAGTACGGATTTTCTTTTAAATTCATTAGGGGGGAATTAAATTTCCCCTCCAATTGTGCCTGGGTTCTATCCCACATTCTTAAAGTGAGTCGTGTAATGTCCTGTGTTTTGTGCTCTAATGCTCTATATTGTGCAGGGATCCATATCATATTGTTTAAGTATTTGCTAGTTGACGCTTTCTCGATTTGTACCCATCTTTTATCTGATCTGTTCCGGGCCCATTCGACCGCCCGAGATAGAACCGCCGCTTTATAATAGCTTTTGATGTCCGGAACCGCCAGCCCGCCCTGCATCTTTCCCTGTTTTAATATAGAAAGGGATATTCTATGCTTCCTATTTTTCCAAACATAGTTTAGCAACAGGGTGTTAAGGATACTCAGAAACTGCTGTGGGAGGGCGATTGGGACCAATAGAAATTTATAAAGAATTTTAGGGACTACCACCATCTTCAACATATTAATGCGCCCTATCCATGAGATTGGTTTGTTTACTGTTTTTTTTAGTTCGTTCTTGATTTCGTTTAATAAGGGAACATAGTTTATTTTATACATCTTCTGTGCTGTATTTGCAAGTTTAATACCTAAATACTTTAGTTCTTTAGTCCAAGGGTATGCGCAAACTTCCTTTACTGATCCTATCTCTTTTTTATTTAAATTGATGTTCAAGATTTCTGATTTGGTAACGTTGATTTTAAAGTTAGCGATGGCACCGTACTGTTTCAATACTTTTGAGAGCTTTGGGATGGATTTGACCGGATTGGTTACATAAAATAGTATATCATCGGCAAAAGCCGATAATTTATGTTCCTCCCCGTCTACTCTTACTCCGTTGATATCAGAGTCCTTACGGATAGTAGCCAATAATGGCTCCAATGACAAAATGAAAAGAAGAGGGGATAGAGGGCACCCCTGCCTAGTCCCATTTTTCATCCCAAATGATTCCGAAAGTGTACCGTTTATTTTAATTTTTGCAGTGGGATGGATGTAAAGTGTTTTAATCCAACGGGACATCCTGCCTCCTATCCCCATTGCAGTGAGGGTTTCCATCATGAGCCCCCAATCTACCCTGTCAAAGGCTTTTTCAGCATCAACTGACAGGAGCAGACCGGGGGTCTCATTTTGCCTGATGGTCTGTATCAAGAGGATTGCCCTAAGGCTATTGTCTTTGCCCTCTCTGTTGGGGACAAACCCCACCTGGTCCGGGTGCACCAATGAGTGCATAACCCCCTTCAAGCGTCCCGCCAGAATTTTGGCAAACAGCTTGAGGTCTGTATTTAACAGAGAGATCGGTCTGTACCCTGAACAGAGAGAGCTATCTTTCCCCTCTTTTAAAATTGTCGTAATCACGGCCGCTGTAGCTTCCCTGCTGGTTTCGAATTCCAATCCTAACCCGTTAAAGTATTTGCACAGCCTTGGAATCAATATCTTACTAAATTTTTTATAATACATGGTAGAGAACCCGTCCGGGCCCGGGCTCTTACCGCCCGGAATAGAGTTTAAGGCTGTTTTAATTTCAGCCTCCGTTATGGGGCGGTCCATGTTTAAACTTTCCATCTCATCTAATCTGGGGAGGTCCGCCTTAACAAGAAAGTCTCTGGTCTCTTCTTCCCTTTCCCCTTTCTGCCAGCCAGACTGTTTTATTGTGTATAGGTCCTCATAATATTTTTTAAAGCTATCCGCGATTTCCCCGGTTGCGTACACCAGATTCCCGTTTTTCCCTTTAATTTTTTCAATGTAGTTCCTAGTTTTCTTTTTTTGGGCCATTTTGGCTAAAAGCTTACTTGGTTTATTTCCCCATATGTACCTCTCCTTAGAGATGCAGTTTAGTTTATACCTCACTTCCTGTTCCATAATTTCCTTAAGTGCCACTCTTTTCAAGGTTAAGTTCTGATAGGTCTCTTTTAGTCTTTGCTCTTTATGTTTGCGTTCAAGGGTCTCTATCTCTTTCATGAGGGCAATGGTTTTTCTATTCCTTTCTGCTTTTTTTTTAGCTCCCACCGCGATTAGTATTCCCCTTAAATATGCTTTATGCGTCTCCCACAAGGTAGCGCTGGAAATCCCTACTGTGTCATTGATGAGAAAGAATTTTTCCAGTTCAACCTCTACCCTTCTTGCCCCTTCTTCGTCTCGGATCAAGCTATCGTCGAGTCGCCATAACGGCCGCTGTTTCTTTTGTGTAGATAATAAGATTTTCATTGTTATTGGAGCGTGGTCTGACACCGTGATATTTCCAATTTCTGTATCTCTAATAGAGTCAAGTAACCCGTGATCCACTAAGATGTAGTCTATTCTAGAGTATGTTCCGTGGGGGGGGGAGAAAAATGTGTAATCGTGTTCGTTTGGATGGAAAATCCGCCACACGTCTACTAGTTGACGTTCATGTAACTTAAGTTTAATTCTCTGTAGTTGCTCTATTTTTGTCACCCTCCCACGGGACGTACTGTCTTCCGTGGGATTGAGAACAAAATTTAGATCCCCCATCAGGATTATATGTCCTTCGGCGAAAATATTCAATTTGCCCAGAATTTTGCTTAAGTATTGGATTGGGTGTAAGTTTGGAGCATATATATTAGCTAGTGTATATGTGATATTATCTAGCTTTATTTTGAGGAATAGAAATCTCCCCTCTGGGTCTGTTAACCTCGCCTCAAGCGTAAATCCTAGCCCTCTTGTAAACCCTATAGCCACACCTCTTGCTCGTTTTGAGATAGAGTCGCCGTAGAACCACGTGGGATATGCCGGGGAATATAGCTTGATATTTGCGTCTAAAGTCAAATGGGTTTCTTGGATATATACCACATCCGCTCTAAGTTTTTCAATCTCGCCCAGAACTTTAAGTCTTTTGACCGTTGAATTTAATCCCTTTACGTTATAGGATAAAAATTTAACTTCTGTCATTTCCTATTGCTTGGTCGTTTCCATATGCGTGCTGAACATTCTAAGAGATCCCTTGGGAGCCATAATCCCGTTTCCCACCCTATTTTGGGGGGGGGAGTGTTCTCTCCCCCTCCAAACCCACCCCCCCATCCCTCCCCTTGCCTAGGCCAGTACATCGCCTCTGAACCGTAGGGAACCACAATACCCCTTTCCCGTTGGTTCTTTTGGATGAGGTGAGACCCCCTACGCCCCTCCCACACGCTGTCCCCGGAATTTCCCGGTGGCTTGATCTTGTGTGTGTGGGGATACAGATCCGCGCCACCTTGTTGCCCTCTCCAATCACTCGCCCTCCGTCCCCCCTCCTCGCCCGTCTCTCTAGCCTGTTTCTAGAGGCCCCCTCTGGGGGTAACTATTGTCTAATCGCTATTCCACCCATCCCGGTAATTCAATCACCGGAATGTCCAGTTTATGACAGAACTCCCCCAGGTCTTCCGGAAATGTTAGTTTAGCTGACACTCCTTCTTTGTATCCTATCAGGCAGGCTGGGAACCCCCATTGATAGGTAATGTTAGATTTCCGCATCTGTTCCAATAAAGGTTTTAAGTGCCTTCTTCTAGACAGGGTTTCCCAGGCCAAGTCTGTGTAGATCTGAATCTCATTCCCCTCAAATAATAAGGGGGGTTTTCTTCTCAGTTTCTGCCATATTTCATTTTTGTCTTCAAAGTGCCTGAACCTGACGATTATATCCCTATCCCACTTGCTTCCTCCCTCCCTGGACTTTCCCACTCGATGTGCTCGTTCTATTTTTAAGGGGCCTTCCCTCCCGTTGTTTAAGAGGGGGAGGAACAAGTCGTTGAGAATTTTCCTCAGGTCTTCACCCTTCACTTCCTTAACCGATCTAAGCCTTAAATTTTTCCTTCTGTTACGGTTCTCATAATCTTCGAGTCGATATTGCAGCAGCCTCTGATTTTGTTTCATAATTAGATGTTGGTTGATTAACTCCTTAATTGCAAGGTCCTGTTTTCCTATCTTTTTCTCGGCTTCCTCCACCCGTTCTAACGTGTGAAATAGGTCCGTTCTTAGAGTGCTAATTTCCTGTCTTATTACATTCTCCAGTCTCCTGAGCATAATGTCCATTTCCCCCTTAGAGGGAATATGAGAATCCGAGCTAAGGTCTTCCATTTGGGCCGTTACATGTTCGAGTTCGACTGACGTGTCCGCACTCGGGGTTTCCGCCCCCCCTATTCCCTTTTTATTTGTCCCCGTTTTTTCTGTTTTTTTAACCAAGCCTGGGCTCTTCGCGCTGCCTTCTGGCGTCATGTAGTGTCTAATTGTGCTAGTAGTGGCAGTGTCTTTAGGGATTTTAGGGGCGGCGCCCCTTGTTGATCTGTTCATATTGTGTTTTTTTATCGCTCTAATACGTTTTCCCAGCTTGAAGGGGGGAAGGAGGACTGCACTCCCCCTCTCTCTTCCCTTCCCCACAAGCGAGGTTTTCTTTTTTTCCCTTTTTCTCCCTTTTTAAACCGCCCAGGAGGGCACCTCTGGCGACTCCCGTAGGCTCGGGGCCTGTCCCCACCTGGGTTTCTAGCCAAGATTTGTAGGGTCAAGAGCAAGATCTAGCGCTTTTCAGGTTCGCCGCCAGGTTAAGTATCCGCGGTGTGTGAGACAGACCCCTTATGGATGCAATAATTCCTATAGAAGAAGATGTGCATAGAGTTACATAAGACGTGGGCGGACTCGTTTGTGGGATCAGACGCAGGGTCTGTAACTTTCTGCTAGGCCAACAAGGTAGGTAACCGCAGTGTGTAAGACCGTCCACTCATGAATACATTAATTCCGAGCCACTGTGGGCACAAAGAGTGAAGTAGAGCATGTGCGGGTTGAGTTAAAGAGGCACTAGCGGAGTCTGCTGTTTTTTTACAAGTCCGCCAAGGTAAGTGTCCGCAGAATGTGAGACCGTCACCTCCTGGTTGCATTGATACAATACAGATAATTGCACATGTAGTAAGTTAAAGCATGTCCCTGCTGATTCCAAGAGACAGGCGCAGTGTCAACTGCTTTTCTACTAGTCCGCCAGGGTACGTGTCCGCAGTGTGAGGGACAGCCCACCCAGGAAGGCTTTGCTTCCACTGGGAGTACGTGATCATTCAATTGCGAAAAGAAAGTGCGAACATCATCGGCAATAAGTGGCCCTCTGAAATTAGTGTGATTACCAAGTTGCACGTGGGCTCCCTTTAAATAGTTCCCTCCATGCGCTTTTGTAGCTAACCTATAAGGGTCTACATATGCGATTTGTATGGCAATTCTCCTTCCATGTCTCCACTGTAAGAAGGTGGGTCATAGGTTACTCTCCTTACCTAGTGCGGTTCATATATCCTATATCCGGGACCCCGGAACCCCGGTGGGCACAAGACAGAACAACCAACACATGAGGAGGAGGAACATCAGGAATAGGCAAAAGAGAAAAAAAAACGCCACTGCAAGTGAAGTCTAAAATGTTACCTGGTTGCTGCGTACTGCTCACACCACTGTTTCCTGCACTGAACAGCTGTGATCAGCTGTGGTCGCTATGTACGGCAGGGAGAGGGGGACTGCCCCACACCATGAAGGGGGGCTTCCCTGCTCTTCCTCCGTACCTTACCTCACCAGCGGTCTCATGGGGGAGAGGCGGGGTGCGGCGGGCTACTGCCGGAGAGCGGTGATGGCAGGTGGACTCCTCGGGGTGGGTGGGCTATCCACTCGGTGGGCTCCCTCTATGCGGCACATCCGCTGTCGCTGGGCCTCCTCCGGGTCTCTGTCCTCCCATCTCCCGATGCGCTGTCGGATCCGTAGCGCGGGTGGTTCCTCCCTCCGACGTGCGTGTGTCACGTACACCACGTCATGCCTGGGTGGAGTGCTAAGCATCTTCTGAGTATAGGTCTGTTTGTTTATGACCTAGACGATGAGGAGTTCATGAACAGGAGGAGGACACGTTCATGGACCAAGAATTGGTTGCTCCGTAGGAACCAATTCTCTCACATGCCTTTGCTGCGGGAGCTTCAGGAAAATAATCCTGTTGATTACAGGAATTTCCTGAGGATGTCTGATCCCGTCTTTCAGCACCTGTTGGCTTTGGTGTCCCCCTATATTACCAGGCAGGACACCGTTATGCGGGAAGCCATCAGTGCTGAGCAGAGGCTAGTTGCCACCCTCCGTTATCTGGCAACTGGGAGAAGCCTTCAGGACTTAAAGTTCTCGACGGGCATCTCCCCCCAGGCTCTGGGCCTCATCATTCCTGACACCTGCTCTGCCATCATCCAGGTTCTGCAGGAGGAATATATGAGGGTAAGTTTTCTCCTTTAATATCACATTTTATGTCTATAATGTATGCTAATGTCTTGTAGTTATCTCCTCCTTCCCTAATTACCATGTCTGGAATATGCTGTGAATGTCCCCTTTGCCCCCATGCATGATGTAAACTTTGATGCCCCTTTTTTGGCCTACATGCATATTTCCCATCACTTACCTCCCCAGCATGCTATCCTGGGCCCCAACCTACCTAGTCTAGTCACTTCCCAATGTATTGTGTTATATCCATTGTAATGTCCCCCCCCTCCCCTCCAAAATGTGTTGTAAAGTCTATGTTCACCAATATTAAAAATATTTTTTTTTATATTTTAGGACTCCAAAACTCATCTAGCCCTCCCCTCCAAAATGTGTTGTAAAGTCTATGTTCACCAATAATCAAAATTATATTTTTTTAGTACTCCCAAACTCATCTAGCCCTCCCCTCAAAAATGTGTTGTAAAGTCTATGTTCACCAATAATCAAAATTATATTTTTTTAGTACTCCCAAACTCATCTAGCCCTCCCCTCCAAAATGTGTTGTAAAGTCTATGTTCACCAATAATCAAAATTATATTTTTTTAGTACTCCCAAACTCATCTAGCCCTCCCCTCCAAAATGTGTTGTAAAGTCTATGTTCACCAATAATCAAAATTATATATTTTTTAGTACTCCCAAACTCATCTAGCCCTCCCCTCCAAAATGTGTTGTAAAGTCTATGTTCACCAATAATCAAAATTATATTTTTTTAGTACTCCCAAACTCATCTAGCCCTCCCCTCCAAAATGTATTGTAAAGTCTATGTTCACCAATAATCAAAATTATATTTTTTTAGTACTCCCAAACTCATCTAGCCCTCCCCTCCAAAATGTGTTGTAAAGTCTATGTTCACCAATAATCAAAATTATATTTTTTTAGTACTCCCAAACTCATCTAGCCCTCCCCCAAACTTGGGCACTGGCCCATCAGAGGGGGTGTTTAATGTGTTAATTGTCTAAATATATTTAGATATAATATGCTAGTTCCCAGAAATGTTAGAATGCTTATAATGTCTTTGTATAATCTGCTTGCAAGGTTATGTGGCTAATTTTTTCATTTTTTCTTCCCCAGCTTCCGTCCACACCACAGGAGTGGCAGTCTGTGGCTTTGGACTTCCAGACCCGATGGAACTTCCCCAACTGCGGGGGAGCCATCGACGGGAAGCACGTCCGCATCGTGCCTCCACCCCGTTCAGGATCCCAGTTCTTTAATTATAAGGGGTTCAACAGTATTGTGCTGATGGCGGTGGTGTCAGCACAGTATGAATTCCTTTTTGTGGATGTCGGGATGAATGGACGGGTATCGGATGGGGGAGCCTTCAGGCAGACGGAGTTCGCGCTTCGCCTTCAGGATGATGATCTGTCATTGCCACCGGATGACCAGAATGTAGAAGGCCTGCCATTTGTTTTCCTGGCTGATGAAGCGTTTGCCCTGGGACCCCATCTTATGAGGCCATACCCTCAGTGCACCCTCACCCCAGAGAGGAGTGTCTTTAATTTCAGGCTGGGCCGAGCACGTAGAGTGGTTGAGAACGCTTTCGGCATCATGGCCAGCCGGTTCCGCCTTTTCCTCACCTCTCTCCACATGGCGGAATATAAGTGGAATACTATTATTTTTGCCTGCTGCATTCTCCACAATTTTTTGCGGAGACAATCTCCAAATTATATGGCCCTGGTTGGGCCCGAGGCACAACATTTGACCCCTGCAGAAACTTTGGCGGGCCTTGAAGCTGGCCACACAGGACTGCCCCCCCAGAGTGCCCGTGAAGTCCGGGACAAATACATGGACTATTTCATGGGTAGGGGGGCAATACCATCTCAAGCAAATTTGCCATAATTGTAGCTTTCACCAAAATAAATCATAATCTTTTTTATAAACTTGTTATGTCTTGCTTGTGTTGTTTGGAGTTCTTTACTAAGTGTAACTAAGTGTATTTTCATTATCAACTAGCAAACATTTCCCAGGTGACCCCCAAACCAAACACATAGAAAATTTAACGTATTTTAGGAAAAACACCACACACTTTTTTGATGTTCAAAAGCTCTTTATTTTCTTAATTTTTTTATTTTTATTTTTTCCAAAATACCCTACAAAAATTTTTGTTATATTTTTCTCATACAATATACAATCATTTTTGTATTTTTGTTGGTCATTTTTCTCATACAATATACAATCATTTTTGTAATTTTTTTGGTTTTTTTTCTCATACAATATACAATCATTTTTGTAATTTTTTTGGTTTTTTTTCTTAATAAACATTAAAATCTGGTTATTTTATTTTTTTGTTATTTTTTTTATTAAAGAAACTGTCAAATCTGGTTATATTATTTTTTTGTTTTTTTTTTAATTAAATAAAGTATAAAATCTGGTTATATTATTTTTTTGGTTTTTTTTTAATTAAATAAACAGCAAAATCTGGTTATATTATTTTTTTGTTTTTTTTTTTAATTAAATAAACAGCAAAATCTGGTTATATTATTTTTTTTTTTTTTTTTTTTATTAAATAAACAGCAAAATCTGGTATTTTTAAAAAATTTTTTTTTTTTTTTCTGATTCAGACTCTCCCCAAAACATCTAGTAAATTTTTTAATTTAGTTTCCACCCTCCTTGTTCTTTCGTTTATTTTTCTGTTGGCCAGATGTATCTCCTCCACCTCTTCTCTGCAGGCCCATATTTCGGAGATCAGCATCTGTTTAGTATGCCTGTCCAAGCCACCACCTGATCCTGAAATGTGGGACAAAAAATTTTTTTAAATTAGGCAGGCCTACATCTACATTACCTGAAGCTGGGTTAGTTATATGTTACTTTACCTGATGTGGTGGCAGGCTGCGCATCATCACCATCCCTCGGGGGTGTGGCTTGCTGGACTTCTTGCTCCCTTCTTGCTTCATGACGCCCTACGAGAATGAAGAAAATGGAAACAGGATTTTTATAGCTTATAGGCCTGAAAGAGGAATATGATTCACTTTATACAATTTCTGGGACTATTGATGTTTTGAAAAACCCCTCAGGGCAAAACACAGGATTGAAGGCATTCACAAAGATCCTGACAAATCTTGTAGCTTTGGTCTACTTTTAAACATGTAAGCCAACCAAGTATACACTGGATCACCTCAGCTCTGTGTGAACCCCAAAATGGGTTATTAAAGGGGACAACAATTATGCAAATGAGTCCACATGTGTCACCGACTGCTGAGCAGACTCTCCTTTTACTGTATATTTAATTTGTAAAAAAAGTTTTGTGGTTTTAATAGCACATCTACATAATTTTCACGATTGATCTCACCACAATTTTTAAAAAATGTCATAATTTGTAGGATTTTAAACACAATATTTAGTCGTTCCGAATGGACGTCCAGTTTGACGACAAATTCTTGTGCATAAAAAAATATTACAGTACAACCTGAAATAAAAAACACATGGCGCGGAACAAATCTTACAAAATATATAACAAACTTACTTCTTCTAATCACTCTCCTGATCCTCTTCATTTGTTCCGGCTCACGTTTTTTAAGGTCACACCACCTTTTCCGGATCTGTTCTTTGGACCTTTTCACCCCAAATTTCTGATGGAGACTCCTCCTCACCTTCTCCATTATTTGGGCCTTGACCTTATTAGGGTACTTATATGGCCCATGCCTCCCATCGTAGTCCTCTGCTTTGAGGATGAGGACCATCTCCACCATTTCCTCAAAGGTCATGTTGGAGGCCTTACAACGGATTCGCCGTGCTGCCATATTCTCCATGTGCTTCCAACAAAAAAAAGATGGAAAAGGGGCGGGGAAAATACGACACCATGAACGTCAGGGGCGGGGAGACGTGCGTAAAGTCCCACATGCGCGTGTATAAAGGGCTACCACGTGAGTAAAAGGGGCGTTCACAGTTTGTGGAAGACGGCGGAGATAACGATCGGGTCAAAGACCGGTATGTAACTACATTTTACATGTTTTTCTTGATTGAATGATTTTGTGGCCTACATCTTAGGTTCATAAATTAAAACATAGCCAGTTTGAAATTTGAAGGTAATGGTCCGCTATAGTGCCGTCGTACGTAAACAACGCTTTGATTATGCATTTTGATCCAACTACTGTTGTGTGGGCAATCTCGGTTCTCATCAGGATGTCTTCTAAAAACAAGTCGGTTTAAACATGATGCAAATGGTCGCTTTTATGTCTTGACCAAACTATATCGGGAGTGCTTTTCTCTAACTAACGTTTCATACACAAATGAGGATGAGATCTGGCTTATTAGTTCGACACAACTGGTCATCTGTTTCCTAGGAACTGACCCAACATGATCTGCTGCCAATTCCTCCTTGTCGTTTTTGCGACGGAAGATAAGGGGCGGGGGGGAAACATCAATTTTTTTTAAGCATGGGCGGATGTCGTGTGCGGAGTGTATATAAGGCTCGAACACATGTAGCGTCCATACGACCGGGTTGCGTAAGAAAGACGTTTGAACGACAAGCGTGTAGGTATGCTTCGAACTTGGGACAGCAGTGGCATATTCAGGAAAGACAGACATTTAAAGGAGCAATAAGCCAAAATTGTTTGGGGCAGAAATAACTAACTTTACATTATATCAGTCTTGATTTCATGTCCTCATTGTCCCTTTTTGCTTTTAAGCAGCTGTAATCCTTTGCATAAATCATCACTTCCTGGTTCTCTGGCTCCCTCTCAAATTTATCAGGGGAGCTTGTCACTGTGGTCTAAGCTGTGTGTCTAAAAATCCACCAAAACAATGCTAATAATTTTAGAAATTAAAATATGCCCTGCTTTTATTTTTTTTGGGTTCTGTGTGTCTCTTTACTTCACAGAAACATTAAATAAATTTAAAACCAAAAGTGAAACTAGAGGCACATTATATGTATGCACTTGTATGTCTCTAGACACTGTAAACAGTCATTTCCTCCAAAAATATAGTTATCCATTAGTGACCCTTTAAGGGCTAGCTTGTGAGAAAGAGTAATTGACTTTATAGATTGTGTAGTGACATTATTTTTTTATCCTTGGTTTTGGACAGGAAAAGATGAATCTCTTTAACCGACCCGACTTCTTGGAGATCTTCATTGATCGGTGGCAAGAACTTCCTGTTCTGTGGGCCAACAAAGACCCCATATCTAGAAATAGAGACTTGCGCAAAACTGCACTGGAGAGCCTGCTCCCACTTGTGCGGAGACAGGTGGGGTTTGATGTGACAACTGACCAGTTGGAGGTCAAAATTGGGACCTTGAGAGGCACCTACAGGAAGGCACGCAACAAGGTCTTGGCTTCGATGAGGTCTGGAGCTGGAGCAGGGCGGGTATTTAAACCCAAGTTGTGGTACTACAGCAAACTGAGCTTCCTGGATGAACACCTGGAGGTAAGGGAGTCACTTTCTAGCCTTCCCCCCAGAAGCCACAGAAGGTCCAGCCTTCCCTCCAGCCAACCTGCTGCTCCCTCTGCAGATGAACCCTCTCAGCAGCCTTCCATCCTGGATGAAGATCCGGATTTGCCCAGCTGGAGCCAGGTATATAGTACTTTCAATGTGCAAATGTGTGGTGTTTAAATGTTGTTAAAGAGATGTAAATTAAGATGTTAAAGGTAAATAAAAATTAGATCTAAAAGTGTTATTCCTAAAATTTGTCAGTATTGGCCATGAATTTTTGTGGTGTGATTGACCATAAAACATGGGTCAGAATGATTGGCTTAGCTAAGTCGTGACTAAAAAAAATGCAACAGTCAGGAGCTTAAATAAATAAAACAATTTTTTTTTTAAATAGTAAAACTTTACTTTTTTTCCATACACAGGACGAGACCAGGCAGCAGGAGGATCAGGAAAATGCCAGGCAGGAGGAGGACAGGGTGAGTGGCTTGGAGGAGGCTGCAGGCCCAAGTATCTTGGACGTGTTGGCAGGCCCAAGTATCTGTAACGTGGTGGCAGGCCCAAGTGGAGCGGATGAGGTGGCAGGCCCAAGTGGGTTGCACGAGGTTGCTGGGCCAAGCACAAGATGCCAGGTGTCTCCTCTTCGTCTGCGTCCGAGAAGGCAGGTGAGGGATACAAGGGTGCGTGACGCCTCACTAGCCCTCATTCGGGACGCCCATGCAACCCTTCAACAGCCTCCCACTGCTCAGGAGGGATTTGTAACAGTGGTTTTGGCCAAAATGTCAGAAATGACATTAGACCAACGCCTCCTCTTTGAGGGCCTCCTCATCACCCTCGCAAATCAGGGGGTGAGGGGTCTTCTCACGGAGGACACTGTGATTTGCCGCCATCCCCATCCTCACACACCACATAACTCCCAAGCTCCCCCACCTTCTTCTTCTTCTCATGCTCCTTCTCAAGCTCCCCCACCTTCTTCTTCTTCTTCTCATGCTCCTTCTCAAGCTCCCCCACCTTCTTCTTCTTCTTCTCATGCTCCTTCTCAAGCTCCCCCACCTTCTTCTTCTTCTTCTTCTCATGCTCCTTCTCAAGCTCCCCCACCTTCTTCTTCTTCTTCTTCTCATGCTCCTTCTCAAGCTCCCCCACCTTCTTCTTCTTCTCATGCTCCATCTGAACATTCTTCTTCCTCTTCTTCTCCTGCTCCTTCTGAACATTCTTCTTCCTCTTCTTCTCCTGCTCCATCTGAACATTCTTCTTCCTCTTCTTCTCCTGCTCCATCTGAACATTCTTCTTCCTCTTCTTCTCCTGCTCCTTCTGAACATTCTGCTTCCTCTTCTTCTTCTACTACTCCTCCTCCTTCTACTCCTCCTCCTTCTACTGCTCCTCCTCCTTCTACTCCTCCTCCTTCTACTGCTCCTCCTCCTTCTACTCCTCCTCCTTCTACTCCTCCTCCTTCTACTGCTCCTCCTCCTTCTACTCCTCCTCCTTCTACTCCTCCTCCTTCTACTGCTCCTCCTCCTTCTACTCCTCCTTCTACTACTCCTCCTCCTTCTACTACTCCTCCTCCTTCTACTGCTCCTCCTCCTCCTCCACCTCCTCCTCCACCACCGTCGGCTACTCATCCTCCACCACCTTCGTCTACTCCTCCTCCTGGCATGAGTACTACCCCTGTGGCACCACCTCCAGCCAGGCAGAAGAGGAAGGCTGCTGAGAAGGCTGCAGAGAAGGTGAAAGAGCAGGCTGCAGGGAAGCCACCAAGGAAGGCCTTGAAGAAATCCAGAAAGTGACTCCCTTACTTCCATGTGGTGTACCAGAGTTCAGGCTGCTGTAGTACCACAACCTGGTGACATCTGCCTGCCCTGCTCCAGTTTCTGACCTCGGGGAGTCCAAGACCTTGATGCGTGACTTCCTGAATGAACCTCTCAAGTCCCCATTTTGGCCTCCAACTGATCACCAGTCACATCAGGCCACACCTGGCTGTGCACAAATGGCAGCAAGCTCTCCAGTGCTGACTTTTGCATAGTAAATTTATTTTTATTACCAAAATAAATGGTACATTTTTTTTTTTACAGTTCATACTTGTCCTTGTATTTTTTTACATTTCAATTTTGCAAGTGAGAAGGCAGGTTCTTATTTTTTAAAAATTGGATATAAGGTGTAATTTGAAAGGGACACATGAGATAAGACAAAGCAATAAGGTTTCTATGGGGGGAACTTGACATTACAAAAAAAAAAAGGATTTGCATTTTTTTTAAATTTAAAATTAAGGTGAATATTAAAAGCAGGATTTAAAACACACGACCAAAATAAGGTGACAATAAAAAAAAAAAAAATATTGAGTCCAGTAAGAAAAAGGTTCCACCTAATTTTAAGGAACTCTGTGTGAATATCTTAAAAAAAAATTATTATATTGCTGTTTTGTGCCCTTACAAAAAATTGTGTAAAGCGCTGCAAATAAACGATTAAATAATGTTGGAAGCGACACGAATGTGCTATCTCCATTCCAAACGCTAGTTTTACCTATGTTGGTCTCCAGTGTCTAAGTTTTTGACAGGTTTCTTAGCATACACACGACCGAGTTTCTCGTTTAAAAAACAGCCCGATGAAGAACTCGTCGAGCCAAAATCCACTGCCATCGAGAAAATAGAGAACCTGCTCTCTATTTGCTCGACGAGTTCCTCGGCGGCTCCATCGGGCCGAAAATGTACACACGACCGAGTTTCTCGACAGAATCCGGCTCTTCACCGAGATTCTCGACGAATTCTGCCGAGAAACTCTGTCGTGTGTACGAGGCCTGAGAATCTGGCCCTATGAGATTAGAGCATGCAGCACAGACAAACATAAAAAAATGGGTGGAACTCCACTTTAAGTCTCATCCAAAAGACACCCTGTCTAGCAGGGGAAGACCTGTACAGCAGGAGGCCTGAACAACAGTCTTTACCAAGGCAGCAGGAGTCAAGGGGACAGTGTGAGTGCCTCTGCCTATCGCCCCCAGGGCCAAAAAGGGAGAAGGCTGCTAGATGCAATGTCCAGCATGCTTTCATTATTGTAACAGTGTCAAAGCTAAACCTAAATTCCTTGCTCTTGGACACCTTCACGTAATCCCAGACAGGCTCGATGATGTTGAGATCAGGGCTCTGTGTGGGCCAAACCATCCCTTCCAGGACTCCTTGTTCTTCTTTACACTAAATATAGTTCTTAATGACATTGGCTGTATGTTTGGGGTCATTGCTCTGCTGCAGAACATATTTATGGCCAATGGCATGCCACCCTTATAGTATGGCATGATGAATAAACTCCAACTCCATTTGCAGAAATGCAACTCCAAACTTGCAAGGAACCTTTACTATGCTTCACTGTTCCCTGCAGACACTCATTATTGTGCTCCTCTACCACCCTTCAGCGAACAAACTGCCTTCTGCTACAGCCAAATATTTCAAAAATTTGACTCATCAGTCCTGAGCACCCGCTGTCATTTTTCTGCACCCCAGTTCCTATGTTTTCATGCATAGTTTCCACATCAGCGGTATGGCTTTTTGACTGCAATTCTTCCATGCAGACCACTTGTGGCCAGACATTTCCAGTAGATTAGTGTACCTGGGTCCTACTGGTTTACTCCAGTTCTGTACTGATGCCACTGCTGGAAATCTTGAATGTCGAAGGAAAGTAAATTTGATGTGTCTTTCTGTCACGTGCCTTGTAGCAGAGGCTGACATGTAGAGGGAGCCTCTTATACACCCCCGGCTCAAGAACCACTGATGCTGCGACAGTGAACGGAAGAGCATGGCGATTTATGGGTGCCTGCCAGTGGCGGTGCGTCCATAGTGGGCGCAGGAGCGCCGCCCCTCTCTCCTCCGCACCCATCAATCGACAATACATAGCTTCATGCACTGCATGAAGCTATGTATTGTTGCCGCTGCCGCCCACTATTCAGATTTTCAGCCCTCTGTTGAGCGCCAGCCATCTGAATAACAGCGGTGGGCTTGTTTTGGAAGTGCCTGATTAGAGCGAGATGCTCTAATAGGCTTCCCGATTAGAGCCTGCGGGCTCTAATCAGCTTCCAAATGGTTAACCAGAGGGCGCACAGGCTGTGCGTTCTCTGGTTAATCAGTGCTGTGTTAGGGAATTGATTCCCTAACACTGCCCCGCTTCTCAGCCAATCAGGTGCACCGGGTCTGGTTACCAGTCACCTGATTGGCTGAAGCGATATCGAGGGCGGGAGAAGACATCGAGGAAGCGTGGAGAGGACGGCTGACTCGAGGAAGGTAAGTGCCAGGCTGGGGGGAAACTGGCTGCATTTGGGGGAACAAACTGGCAGAAATTTGCGGCACAAACTGACGGCAATTGGGGGCACAAACTGGTGGAAATTGGGGGCACAAACTGGTGGCAATTGGGGGGACAAACTAGCTGCATTTGGGGGCAGAAACTTTCTGCATTTGAGGGGATGAACTGGCTGCATTTGAGGGGACAAATTGGCTGCATTTGAGGGGACAGACTAGCGGCGTTTGATGGGCACATTGTCGGTAATTGATGTTTTTTTCTTTTCAGTTTGCTTGCGCCCCTCCAAAAATTTTGAGCACCAGCCGCCACTGGTGCCTGCAAGATGTTCTACTGATCGTATTGGTTGTAGTACGTCCGTCACCAGATGTGGGTCAGATGGCCAGAACAGCAGACCCTGGACTGGGCGAACAACAGGCAGCAGTTGCTTGGTGGACAACTGGAGAGTTGTAGGTGCAGGAGGCTAGCAACACACTAGCAATATCTTATTAAAGTGGTAACTTTGTGTAAAAAATTATTATTATTTTTTTCCCAAAAACTTGTGGTAAAAAATGAAATCTTCCATGAACTCAACATAACGCTCAGAAAATATATTGGGGTATTTACTTTCCAAAAATGGGTCATTTAGGGGTAGTATGAGTTTTCAGACATTTTATGGCAAACATTAGAAGCTTCTGCCAAACATCCACCCACTCTTCTGATGTTGGGCATACATACAGGTGAAACTCGAAAAATTTGAATATCGTGCAAAAGTTTATTTATTTCACTAATGCAACTTAAAAGGTGACACTAATATATGAGATAGACTCATTACATGCAAAGAAAGATAGTTCAATCCATGATTTGCTATAATTGTGATGATTATGGCTGACAGCTCATGAAAATCCCAAATCCACAATCTCAGAAAATTTGAATATTGTGAAAAGGTGCAATATTTTAGGCTCAAAGGGCCAGATTCACATAGAAGTGCGGCAGCGTAACGTATCGTAGATACGTTACACCGCCGCAAGTTTTCATTGCAAGTGCCTGATTCACAAAGCACTTGCAATGAAAAACTACGCTGGCGGCCTCCGGCGTAAGCCCACGTAATTTAAAGGGCCATTTAAATTAGGCGCGCTCCCGCGCCGGACCTACTCCGCATGCTCCGTTTCGAAATCCCTGCCGTGCTTTGCGCGAAGTGACGTCATTTTTTCGAACGGCGACGTGCGTAGCGTACTACCGTATTCCCGGACGCTGTACGCAAACGACGTGAATTTTCAAATTTCGACGCGGGAACGACGGCCATACTTTATACACCACATACGTGTGCTGTGTAAAGTTAGGGCACCCAAAACGACGACTAACTTTGCGACGGGAAACTAGACTAGCAGCGACGTAGCGAACGCGAAAAACCGTTTCGGATCGCCATAACTCCTAATTTGCATACCCGACACTGGTTTACGACGCAAACTTCCCCCAGCCGCGGCCACGGTACTGCATCCTAAGATCCCACAGTGTAAAACAATTACACCTGTCGGATCTTAGGGCTATCTATGCGTAACTGATTCTATGAATCAGTCGCATAGATACTCTGAGAGATACGACGGAGTACGATTACATTACCCACTGTGCCATTACATTACATGCCCCCACTGTGCCATTACATTACATGGCCCCACTGTACCATCACTTGCCCCCACGGTGCCATCACTTGCCCCCACAGTGCCATCACTTGCCCCCACAGTGTCATCATTGCCCCCACTGTGCCATCACTTGCCCCCACTGTGCCATCACTTGCCCCCACTTTCCCCCCCACTGTGCCATCACTCACGTTTTGCAGCTTCTGGCTTCCAGGCCGGTGACAGTCTCCGTCTGCTGCGAGCGTCCATGATTTGAAAGCCGCGCCTTCTTCTCAGACTGTCCTGTGATAGGCGGAACACAAATCTTCCCAGCAGCGCCTCTGTTCTGTGTTCCGCCTATCTTGGATGTCCTCTCGTCCGAGGATGAGAAGGCATCCGTGATAGGCGGAACACAGAACAGAGGCGCTGCTGGGAAGATTTGTGTTCCGCCTATCACGGGACAGTCTGAGAAGAAGGCGCGGCTTTCAAATCAAGGACGCCCGCAGCAGCACGGAGACTGTCACCGGCGTATAAGACGACCCCCGACTTTGGATGCATTTTTTTGCATTCAAAAAGTCGTCTTATACACCGGAAAATACGGTACGTATGCATGCTTATACTTTTCAGAGGTCCAATATTGTTCTATGTACAATCCTTGTTTTATTGATTGCATGTAATATTCAAATTTTCTGAGATTGTGGTTTTTGGGTTTTTATGAGCTGTAAGCCATAATCATGACAATTATGAAAAATCACGGCTTGAACTATCTTGCTTTGCATGTAATGAGTCTATCTCATATATTAGTTTCACCTTTTAAGTTGCATTAGTGAAATAAATGAACTTTTGCACAATATTAAAATGTTTTGAGTTTCACCTGTATAATGTTAATTTTTTTATGCAGCCTGCGGATTCCTCCATTCACATTGATTGATGTGGATGAAAAAATCTCAGCCAAAAAAAAGTGAAAAAAATATATGCTGAAGCATTGGAGCTACCACTCACTGACCACCCCAGGCTCCTATTGCTGGGCATACATAAATATTAACTATTTTTAATCCTCACGCTGCTAGCATTAGTAAATAGATATGAAAGTACAGTATATCATATTTACTTGTTTGAATTTTTTTGCAATTCTTTAATTGGGAAGGAGTTTTTTTTTCCAGCTAAGCCCAACCTCCTGTCTACATGCCTGAGCTATGGGCAGATGGATTCCAGGAAGAAAATGCTACATGAATTATTTGCCCTTATTCAAGATGGTCATGACCAGAAATGCTAGGGGGGTTCAAGGTGATTTCTCAACAAAATAAATCATGGAGACATGGATAAAGGGGTGAGTTTGCTTTGAATATTATGAATTAATTAAATAGTGTTATTAGTTTAGTGTTATTAGTCTGCGGTGCTCAGATGCACAGTGCACTGTAGTTCCACTTTAAGTTAGTCAATATAGGGTATCACTTACATTTTCGTAATGTGGTTTTAGTGTGGTTTAATATCTAACGGGACGAAATTAAAAAACGTCTTCTCGCCATAGTCTTTCATATTTTAACTTGATTACTGAGTCTGATTTTTCCATAATGCATACACTTTACGGTAATGGAATTATCTATGGATAAACATTAAAGACGTCATTGATCCAGGTGTATTGCTGCCATCCATCATTCCAGCTGACTGACGTACATAGATAATTGGCTAGTAAATTCTTCTTGTTAATTTCCTCTTTTCGCATACTTCACTGTTGCATTACAAAGCATTTACATTTTTTTAAAGTTAATATTATTAAGGAGGTATTATTAAGATTGTGATACTTAAAAAAAAGTTTTGTTTTCATTGTGTACCTGTGTTTCACCAGCAATCATTGGTCTTAAAGATGAGAAAACCAATTCATCCAACCTGAGATTCAACATACAGAACATGTACGGTAGTTAATTTGCTAAATGAGGACTTTCAAGAACTCTAAGGCCCCGTACACACGAGAGGATATCCGCTGGAAACGGTCCGCCGGACCGTTTCCAGCGGATAAATCCTCTGGCGGATTTGGATCTGATGGCTGTACACACCATCAGATCGAAATCCGCGCGGAATACATCCGCGGTGACGTGTCGCGCCGTCGCCACGACGATGACGCGGCGACGTGCGCGACGCTGGAAGGTAAATACTTCCACGCATGCGTCGAATCATTACGACGCATGCGAGGGAGGGGAGCGGACGGACTGATCCGGTTAGTCTGTACAGACGACCGGATCAGTCCGCTAGACTGGATTCCAGCGGATAGATTTTGTAGCATACTACAAAATTTTTATCCGCTGGGAATCCGTTGGCTGGATTTTTATCCGCCAGGAAATGTCCGCTCGGACGTACACATGACCGGATCTATCTGCTGGAACTGATCCGCGGATCAATCCCAGCTGATAGATCCGGTCGTCTGTACGAGGCCTAAGGAGTTGCCACCAAAGTGTTTTTGCTATTTGGCTTAGTGGATGTGATAGGACTTAACACATACAGGACTACATATTCATTTAAAGGAAAAGTACAACCAAAGCTCGTTTGGCTGTACTTTTCCTGTGGATCACAGGAGTGCAGCTCGTTCTGCATTCCTGTGACATGATTTCAGCAGCCCGCTGAAGCCCGCTGTTGGCTGATATCACAGAGCCAGTTCAAGCTCGGGCAAGATCGTGATCATATGGTTAAAATCCACCCACATGCCTGGACTGGCACCTTGCCTCTCAGCAAGTCGCTGAGAGCCTGAGCCGGCCGCTCTGGCCCCCTCCACAGCCCGGCGCTCCAGTGATCATGGGGCAGAGCAGAGAGCTGGTGACTGACAGACACCAGCTCTTCGCTCAGCGAGCTGTGAGAACTGAGCGATCGGCGGTGTTTGATCTCTCGGTTCTCAGTGTTAGAGCCGGTGGGGGACAGATGCAGCAGGGGATCATACTTACCTACTGTAGGTAAGTATGATTCTAAACAAAAAAGGAGATCCCAATCTTCTCTTATAAAAGAGTTCTATGGTCCTGGTATGCACTTTCATTTTATAACATCAGCATTGTAAAAACAAAACAAACAAGTTATTTTTGACAATCAAACATAATCTTACTTGAAAACTCCCCTTTCATGTAGTGAGTTCGGCCTGTCTGCGGGTCATCTCTTTCCATAACTTCCTGGATTCCCTGCATGCTATGTAGCTTCTGCTCTGCTGTTTACTTTCATTTCTAAGGACTACACATCCCATGGTACCTTGCCTGCAAGCTGTGATTCCTGTACTGACTTCAGCTAATACTCCTCCTCTCTGCACCTCTGTAGTTCAGACAGCAGGCTCTGTGAAATGTGTGACAAAGCAGTGCCTACTCACAGGGCACCTGTCACAGAATTCAAGGAAGTAAAAGTGTGAGGATTTTCCAAAAGTTTACAAACTTCCACATCATTCAGATTTATGGGAGGAGGAGTCCAGAAATTATTATTGCAATGTGTAAATAAATATATGATTTTACATTTTGACGTAATGTCCAGAGGTATTTAATATCTGCTTGTGCATTTGCAAACTCTACTACAACCAGGTGACAATGGGGATAGTGCTCAGACACAACATATAGCTACAGAAATAACATTGAGGAAAATGGGTAGTGCAGAATGCCAGACACTTGTAGCGGGTGCCCACGTCTCCCACGGCCATGTCAAGCTGGCCACCGCTGAGTAAACAGGCTCTCCTGAGGGAGAAAAAGGATTTCTCCCCCCTCGCTTTCCTCCTCGCTGACTCATTCAATGTGAGCAGCGCTCGATCAGTCATCCACCCACCCACTCTCTGCTCCCTCTTCTGTGTTCCTGTTGGCAAGAGGAGAGGAAGCCAGTAAGGGGGGAGCCAATTACAGGAACCAGCGGAAGAACTTTATCAACAGCAGCAGCAGCTGCACAGGATCCTGGGACATGTATTCATCATCTAAAACATCCCAATAGCCTTGTATGGGGGAAGGAACTACAAGATCCATCATGCTCTGGGGAAAAATAACCAAAAGAGTCCATCTTGTTTTCCCGAGGGAAGTCAGTCACCACGAGGCAGGAGAAGAAACTGGACCCAGGGGAGAAATGTTGCCTCCCGGGTCAGTCTCCCAGCTATTTTACAAGTTCCACAACCAGTCAGGGACATTCAGCCTGAGAGAGGGGGATCCCAGCAGGGCCAGATTAACATAGGAGCTATTGGAACTGCAACTCCAGGCCCCTTACCATAAGATATTTTTTTTAAAAAGCAATATTTTATACTTTTTCCTATAATATATACCCCCATTTAAAAAAAAGTAGAATCTCGGATTGCGAGTAACGCAGTTAAAGAGTGTTTTGCAATATAGCTATTATTTCAAAAAAATCCTAACTCTGTTTGTGAGCGTTGTCTCACAAAACGAACAGGATTCAAGCCTCTGCGGTATGCAGTACCGCATTTGGCCAGAGGTACGGGGGCGCGGTGGCTCTCGTAGCCGCTCAGATGCACTCGGAGCCATCCGGTTGCACTCAGAGCCACTTTGAAACACGTTGTTTCCTATTGCATCTGACCGGCTCTGAGTGGTTTTTGAGTTTTCCGAGTGTCTCCAGTGCCCCCCCCTCCACCTCTGACAACATGCGGTACTGCACACAATAGAAGTCACTGTGGAACAAATTATCTGAGTTTCTATTGACTTCTATGGGGAAACTATCTTTGATATACAAGTGCTTTGGATTACAAACATTCTTCTGGAACAAATTATGCTCGTAATCAAAGGTCCAACTTTACTAAAAGATCTCCATAGTCGACGCTTACATTTTCTTACAGGTCACAAGTTTAGAGTTACAGAGGAGGTCTAGTGCTAGAATTATTGCTCTCGCTCTAACGTTCGCAGTGAGAGAGCAGTAAGCACTGCCACAAAAAGATACATGAAACATGAAACACATCATCCATTTCACACTCACCACCAACCAGGTCACTTCCCAGCCACTTCCCATGTTAGCCACCTCCCTTTAACTTATATCACAGGTGACCATTTCCCAACCTGCAGATGACAGACCCTACTCCAAAACATATCACTCCCAGTTACTCCCCCACCTGCTGATTGATATCTCTCCATGACCACCTCACACCCCCTGCTGACAGACCTCTCTCCCCAGCCTGTCCCCACACATCCTTTTACCTGCTGAACTGTGGATGGGGAAATCACTTGCGCAGTGTTATTGTGTTCTGCCAGGGGGGAGCCTTCCCTTACCACAGAATACAATGATCAGTGTTGCTAACTATAGCCGGCAGCACTGATTGTTTTGGGAAAACCTGGCAGGCTGGTTGTACTCAAGTCGATTAATAGATTGACGTATGTACAACCAGCTAGCCTATACATAGATCGACTATGGCTGGTCTTTGCTTAATTGGCTTAATTTCAATCAATGTATGGCCAGCTTAACCACTACTCAGTCCTTAAACATCCTTCTACAAACCTTTTAAATTTTTCCTTCCCAGATTCCTTAATCCTCCTCACCTGTACATAGTGTCCGCTGTCATACCCTCCATACTCCTCTCCTGTACATAGTGCTCATTGTCATACCTTCCACACTCCTCTCCTGTACATACTGCCCTCTGTCATACCCTCCATGCTCCTCTCCTATACATACTACCCACTGTTATACACTTCTCTCCTGTACATAGTGCCCGCTGCCAAACCCCCATAATCCTCTTCTCTACATACTGCCCATTGTCACACACTTCTCACCTGTACCCACTGTCATACCCTCCATACTCCTCACTTGTACATATTGCTCACTGTCACACATGTCTCTCCTCTACATACTGCCCGCTGCCATACTCTCCACACTCCTCTCCTGTACATACTTCTCATTGTCATACACTTCTCTCCTGTACATAGTGCCTTCTGTCATACCGCCCACAATCCTCTTCTGTACACACTGCCCACTGTCATACCCTCCACACTTGCATCCTGTACATACTGCTCAGTATCATACCCTCCACACTGCTCCACTGTACATACTGCCCACTTTCAAAAACTCCTCTACTGTACATAGTGTCAGCTGTCATACCCTCCACACTCCTCTCCTGTGTACACTGCCCATTCTCATACCATCCACACTCCTCTCCTGTACATACTGCCCACTGTCATACCCTCCACACTCCTCTTCTGTATATACTGCCCACTGGCATACCTTTCACACACCCCTCCTGTACATACTGCCAACTGTCTTTCTCTCCATACTCCTCTCCTGTACATACTGCCCACTGTCATACCCACCACACTCCTCGCTTGTACATACCGCCCACTGTCATAGCTACCACATTCCTCTCCTGTGATACCCTTCACATTCCTCTCCTGTACATACTGCCCACTGTCATACCCTCCACACTCCTCTCCGGTACATACTGCCCCCATAATACCTCCACACACCTCTCCTGTACATACTGCCCACTGTCATCCCCTCAACACTCCTCTCTTGTACATACTGCCCACTGGCATACCCTCTACACTCCTCTCCTGTACATAGTGCCCACTGTCAACCCTCCACACTCCTCTGCTGTGCATACTGCCCACTATCATACCCTGCACACTCATTTCCTGTACACAGTGCCTACTTCCATACCCTCCACACTCCTCTCCTGTACATACAGCAGTGTCCACTGTTATACCCTCCACATTCCTATCCCTCACCTGCACATACTTCCCACTTTGCTAACATCCATACTCCTGCCCTATGCCTCTTACCCACAAAAACAGTTCTTTAAAATTATATTGAATATCCTCAATGTTAGCTGCTCTAGAATGGGCACACTTTTGTTAGTTCAACTAAAGGAAATCTACTCAGTCCTCATATTTGTTCTGCCCATTATTAGTACTCATTTAATTTTATGATTACTATTGTGATGTATAGAGGAACATAGGGGTTGTCGGCTACACTAAATATACCACTGGTAAAAAAGTGTCCCTGAAAATATGTTTGAAATGCACTTGGGCATTGCCCAAGGGTCACCAAGTCAGTAGTGGGCCCCATGAGAGGCTCCTGGGATCCTGTGATATTAACAACTAAAGGACCCGCCTAACGCCGATATACGTCGGCAGAATGGCACGGCTGGGCACAATCACGTACCCGTACGTGATTCCTTAAGCCCAGCCGTGGGGTCTTGAGCGCGCCGCCGTCGGCGCACTCGCGACCCTGGTCCTAAGCTCTGTGACCACGCCCGCGTGACCCGCGGACCCGATTGCCGCCCGTGTCCCGCGATAGATACGCCGTCGTATCTCGTTTGTGGATCTGGTCCTATGGGTGCACTGTATTGTGTACTGTGTACACTACCCAAAAAGTAGTAGCAACTGTACTATGGGTGCACGGTATTGTGTACACCACCAGATGTGTAATAGCAACTATGGGTGCACTGTACTGTGCACTGTGTACACCACCAGAAAAGTAGTAGCAACTGCACTATGGGTGCACGGTATTGTGTACACCACCAGAAGTCCAATAGCAACTATGGGTGCACTGTATTGTGTACTGTGCACACCGCCAGAAAAGTAGTAGCAACTGCACTAGGGGTGCACGGTATTGTGTACATCACCAGAAGTCTAATAGCAACTATGGGTGTACACCAACAGGAAAGTAGTAGCAACTGCACTATGCGTGCATGGTATTGTGTACACCACCAGAAGTCTAAAAGCAAGTATGGGTGCACTGTATTGTGTAGTACTGTGTACACCACCAGAAAAGTAGTAGAAACTGCACTAGGGGTGCACAGTATTGTGTACACCACCAGAAGTTTAATAGCAACTATGGTTGTACACCAACAGGAAGTAGTAGCAACTGCACTATGGGTGCATGGTATTTGTACACCACCAGAAGTCTAATAGCAAGTATGGGTGCACTGTATTGTGTACTGTGTACACCACCAGAAAAGTAGTAGCAACTTCACTATGGGTGCATGGTATTGTGTACACCACCAGAAGTCTAATAGCAACTATGGGTGTACACCAACAGAAAAGTAGTAGCGACTGCACTATGGGTGCACGGTATTGTGTACACCACCAGAAGTCTAATAGCAACTATGGGTGCACTGTATTGTGTACTGTGTACACCATCTGAAATATATTAGAAAAAGTACACCAGAAATGGCCTGCAGTCAGATATAAGCTACAATGGATGCAGTGTGTGTGTATATATATATACCGTATAACACGCACTTTTTTCCCCATAAAATCAGGGGGAAATCGTGGGTGCGTGTTATACGCCGATAGCATACCTAGTAGGGGAAGGAGGGGGACGAGCGCCGGCCGGAAATCACAGAGTCGTCATCTCCTCTCGGATCTCACTCGGCTGTCACGTCATACACGCACAGTCCCGCCTCCGCCACCAGCATTGGACCAGTGTTCTGTCTATCACAGGAGATGGTCCAATGCCGATGGCGGAGGCGGGACTTTGCATGTGTGACGTGACAGCCGAGGGAGAGCCGAGTGGAGAGGAGATGACGGCTCAGTGATTTCCGGCAGGCGCTTGTCCCCCTCCTTCCCCTCCGAGGTATGTTTGAGAGGTAAGTGTACTCCGTACACTAAGTTTTATTAGGTGGATGGCCAATCCTTGCCACTGGCCCAAATGAATTGTATAAGTCAGCCGGCGTGTATTGCAGCATTGACACCGCTCTCTTGCAACGTCTCCAAATCTGTTTTAATTCTCTACTTGAATAGAAAGGGGGAGGGAGGGGTGTGTGTGAGGATGGCAGAGTAGGCTCCTAATAGCCCTGTAGTCTGTACCTCTGTCAAAATTACTGGCAAACAACTTTCAGTAATAACGCATATTGCCAGAGTACCGACTCCCATTATTAAACGGCGATGACCTTACCGGTATTCACTGCCTTCCAGCAACCAAGTGTAAGAGCGAAGGAGGGGTTTCGTCCCCCTCCTTCCCCTCCGAGGTATGTGTGAGAGGTAAGTGTACTCTGTACACTAAGTTTTATTAGGTGGATGGCCAATCCTTGCCACTGCGATCAAAACCTGCATCTGCAGAGAAGTGCCAGTAGAAATCTAGTCTCATTATTTGGGGACATCCCAGGCTCTATGATTACTTTGCCTGAACCCCATTGCGATCCAGCATTATGCATGAGAGCTGCTGCTCTCCTAGCTTTGTCCCTCCCCTCCCATCTGTCAGAAAAGTTTGAGGGACACCCCAGAGACTGGCTTAGATTGCTTCAAAGTTGTTTATTAAAAAAAAATGTTTTACCAGAAAATTCCCTCTTAAAATTGGGGTGCAAGTTATACGCCGGCGCGTGTTATACGCCGATAAATACGGTGTATATATATGTATATATATATATATACAAGACTGACTGTATATATATATATATATATATATATATATTTAATACACTGCAGCTAACTGAATAACCTGCCTGCTCAATATAAATCACACTCTCTCTCCGTCCATGCCAACAACACACTACACAGGGCCAACGTGTGGGGCGTGGACTTAGTCCCCCTAGGTCATGATTGGCCAAAGGCATCCGGCTCTCTTAGCTGAGGGTGCTGGAATTGGCCAAAGCATGCAGGTCATGGTGCATGCTTTGGCCAATCATCATACAGCAATGCACAGCGATCTCGCCGAGCATTATGGGGCGTTCCACGCTGCTTGAATTTTCCGTGAACACCTCATAATGTTCGTTTTTCGATGAACGGCGAACAACAGATGTTCGAGTCAAACTCATGTTCGACCCGAACATAAAGCTCATCCCTACTTAGGAACAGGCTAGGTGATTAATACATGGACACAGGGGACTTGAGTAATCATTAAAGGGATTGTAAAGTCAGAAAGTTTTTTATCTTAATGCATTCAGTGCATTAGGATAAAAAGCCTTTTGTGTGCAGCAGCCCGCCTAACACTTACCTGAGGTCCCTCTCTGTCCAGCGATGTCCACAAGTGTCTCAGCTGTCCGAGATTCTCCCTCCTGATTGGCGGAGACACAGCAGCGGCGCCATTGGCTCAATCAAAGTAAGCAAGCCAATCAGGAGAGAGAGGGGGCTGTGACTTAGCTTGGGTGCCCCCATAGCAAGCTGCTTGCTCTAGGGGCACTGAACAGGAGGAAGGAGCCAGGATCACAGAAGAGGGACCCTGGAAGGGAAGGATCCAGGCTGCCCTGTGCAAATCCACTACAACAGGACAGGTAAGTATAACATGTTTATAATTCATATAGGAAAATAAACAAGACTTTAAAATAACTTTAAACTATAAACTGCAGCTACAACATGTGAGCCCATCATTACAAGATAAGGCAAACAAACAACGCAGGAAATGTAACTTCATTAACCATTTGCACACAGTACATGTACAGCATCCAGCCTGTTGTAGGTTAGAGGCGCGGTGCTCTCGCGACTGCTAAGCCCACTGGACACAGCCGAATGTGGATTCTGGTACCAGTGATCACGTGATCGCTATTTTAACAATGTCATTTGATTCATTCATGATAGCTGTGTTTCCTATGCTGTGATTGGCCCACAACTCTCTCTTGTGATACTAGGGCCAATCACAGAACCCTGTACCATGTGATTAGCTGTAGCCAATCACAGATCACTAGTAATCCCAGCAATTATGAATTTAACCCATTCATGGCAGTACAAAACATTGCTGTTACAATGATCATCGATGTAACAGCAATCAAAGTGTAAAGAAAAATCCCTGATCATCCCCCCAGATTAGTACAGTGTTATTATGCTGACACTGAACTACTCTGATAAAAGTATGTAAAAAAATATTGTAAAAAAAAAAAAAAATGTTAAAGAAAAATATATTTTTTAAAAAAAAAAGATGAATATAAATGATTTATTTTTTATTATTTGTGTGAAATAAATGACAGAAATTTAATTTGTGTACAGTGTTGCATGACCACTCAATTGCAAGTTAAAGTAGTGCAATGATGAATAGCAAAAAATGCCCTGGTCATGAAGAGTGGGAAACCTTCCCAGAGCTGAGGTGGTTAATACCTAGTTAAAACAACAAAACTTTTGAAAGTGTAGAATGCCTTCAAGAAGCAGAAAATTTCTCAACAAATTTACAAATTTCTGAAAGAAAAGATAGTAGGTAGAAAATAAATTTGATCAAATCTCATGGAAGTAAAAGATCCCCTTATGCCAATGGTTCTCAACTCCTGTCCTCAGGAACCACTAACAGGCCAGGTTTGCAAGATCACTGAAATATATCACAGGTGATATAATTTGCTGCTCAGTGATTGCAGTATTCTAGTCTGCATCTCCCCAAGGTAATACTTAAAATCTGTCCTGTTAGTGGGTCCTGAGGACAGGAGTTGAGAACCACTGCTTTATGCAAACAGACAGGTATTTTATTTTTTTCATTAAGCCAAGGCAAACCAGTTGGATAGAGGAATTCTCCCCCGGACATTTTATTCTAACAGCAGGACTCACTGATTGATAAAAGTTCTTCAACATGCAGTGGCGTAGTGTGGGGTGAGGAGGGGACCGTGGCCCCAGGAGAAACATTAGGTGGGTGAAATCCCACGCCAGGCAGTGTGTGTCACTGCCGGCTCCATCCCCCTAATATTTACTTCCTGTGTCCCTGTGGCTGACACCCTGTGATTTGGCGAATGGGGTCATGTGCAGCGGCTGGCCAATCCGCGATTGCGGAGGGCTGGCCTATCTGCGATCACGCCGGGGCTGGACTATTCGCAATCACGGTAGAGCTGGCCTTTGCGCAATCGCGTTTGCTCATGGAGTCCCGCCTCCGTCTAGCCTCCGGACCGATGTGCTGTCTTCACCTCTTCCAGGCTGATGGAAGACACAAGCAGCAGGTGAGATTCTGTCATGAGAGTTGGGCTGGGATAACATCACATGCTTTGCTGTGTATTCTTATATTCTTGAACAGGTTAGGAATTAGTGTGACATTTCAGGTGCTACATACATGCAATCCACATAAACACATGGGAATGTAGGCTGTACCAAATAAATTCAACTAATGCCTATAAATAAAAACTCAACATAGACCAAAATATATTTAAATAATTTTATTGATAAAAAATTTTTTTTTATTTATTGGTAATAGAAATGGCCGCGGCACCTTTATTGGTATATATAAATATATATAAATAAATAATCCAATTAATATTATTCTATCATGGTTTGAAGATCCAGATTAAAAATACCTAAACCTATATCGGATAGCTAAATACCATCTTGCCTGTAAAGGCCAGAGAAACTTCCTTCCAATTCAGTATGCCTATAGGAAAAACTGCCCAAAGTAGGCATACATTTTTCAATTGAGTGATTAACTCGTCTCCGTATCTTTTCCAAAGATTTTTTCTCTGAAAAAGATAACCAGATCAGACGAGGAATCATCTCTGAAAAAATGATTCTTGTACCGGGGAAAAATAAATGAATACGCTGCAAATCATTTTTAATCATGAAAATTAGGTCTAACGTTGAACTTTTTCCTACATCATTCCCTCCAAGGTGAATTATTAAAATATCTGGGTAAGGTAAAATATGAGATAGCAAAGGAATATGATGAAAAAGATTGTTCCACCGGAGGCCACAAATACCTTTCCAGAAGACTTTAAAAGAATCAGGGGGTAAAGAAAGATTAGTAGAGTACCAACGTTGACATGCCCTTTTGTGCGCCCAGTGAACAAATAAATGTCCAATGATCCAGACGGAAGATATTGAACCTAGAATCAGAGAGATAGATTATGGCGAATATATATACTAAACCTCTTAGGCTCCCTACACACGGTCGGACCGAACCGATGAGAATGAACCGAAGTTCAGTTTCATCGAACCAAACCGACCGTGTGTATTGCCCATCGGTCTGTTTTCCTTCGGTCCAAAATTTTAAAACATGCTTCAAAACCGAACCGATGGACCGCTGCCCGATCGGACCAAACCGATGGTTAGTACAGAAAAGCATTGGTTCAAAACCCGCGCATGCTCAGAATCAAGTCGATGCATGCTTGGAAGCATTGAACTTCGTTTTTTTCAGCACGTTGTGTGTTTTACGTCACCGCGTTCTGACCCGATCGGATTTTGAACTGATGGTGTGTACACACATCAGACCATCAGGCCACTTCAGCGGTGAACCGTCGGACCATTCTCATCGGTTTTGTCCGACCGTGTGTACAGGGCCTTAGATTCCCATCTACCCAGACTCTTGATTACGGAATCATTAAGACCCATTCTAGCAGCTTCCGTGGCAGCTCCGATACAGAAAGAATGAGAGGAAAATTTTAAATGACCAAGATCTAATGAAACCAAACAGCGCTGAAATATGGTAGAAAATTGAAACTTTGTCAATGGAGAAAAATCAAGATGAACTAGAAAATTACCTCCACAGGAAGGCCTAACTGAAAAATACTTGGACAAAATTATATAAGGGCAAATAATAGGATCACAGCAAGCATGCAGAGTAAGCCAATGACCTCTGCCAAAAACGTCTTTTTTTGACTTGCTAATAAAAACCTGAACTTTTCCTTGCGAGATGCAAACTTCTCCCACTTGCAAACCAGAATTACCTTTTTTATTGTTTGGAACTAGCTCCGATATACGAAGAGCTGCAAAGAAAATTAGCACGAAAATTGTCTGGAAGAGTAATGATTCAAATTCTGAACAACATACTTTAATAGTAGCTAAACAAATATTTTTTAAAAGCTCTATTGAGATGGGACTGCGTGTATCTGGCGTAAAGGTCTGCCTTCTATAACCCTTTAAAACTTGTCGTACTGAAAAGAAACTGTTACAAGCTGATAAATTATGCAACTTTAGGAAAAAATAAATCCCAGCCAAACTCTTGTTAATGTGGTGATAGGATGATTTTTTGTTGCATAAGGGAACAAAGAAATGCAAGGACTGTCTGTTCAGTAGGTGAAAAACCAGATAAACCTATTTCCTCATTGAACAACAGCCACTTTCTCCATGCGACCGAATAATCGATCCATGTCTTGGGGGCAATAGAATTCCTAATGGCTGAGATAACAGGAGTTATATCAAATCACATAAATGACTCGGGCAGGTGTAGCCTACTAGGTCCGCTTCCGGAAAGAGTTGTCTGAAACGAGCCATCTGAAAACGAGACAGGGCATCCGCTATCAGATTACTTTTTCCAGCTACATGCTTCGTTTTTACCCAGATGTTAAGTTTTAGACATAATAAAACAAAATATCTTAGCAACTTTATTACAAAAATGGATTTAGAGGAAAGACAATTCAGTGCGAAAATAATGCCTTTATTGTCTGAATGAACCAAAATTCTTTTATTGGCAAAAATGTTTCCCCACAGTTTAAAGGCTACTACTATAGGGAATAATTCAAGTAAAACTATGTTCTTAAAAAAAGTTGTGTGTTACCGGCGCCAAGATTATATCAATATTCTTATTAAGTCTTGCTGCAATAGAAGTGCAACCTCAAAAGGTTGGATTTAAATTTGTGTATTTGTGAAGTAAATTGCGCTAACTTATATTTATATAAACATTTTACCACGACTGATCCTGTGAACTTGTTACTCAAAAAACAAAAAGTATGTACATATGTCTATGATTATTAATTACAAATAATGTGCAATAAATGTAGAAAAAAGGGGTGGAGATAAGGGCCGTCTAATGTGAGCCACCCTCACTGCGCGTAGCTGGAGAATAAATGTGAACACTAGTGATATTTATAAAATAAATGAATAAATTAATAAATATGCAAGAGCTGCTGCTTTAAAAATTATAGAATCCAAAATAGTTAATATGCAAATACAGTGATACCTGTTATAAATAAGGTGCCAAATGTGATATTAAACAGCGCTCAAAAAAATATGTGAAAATGTAAATATCAACAAATATAATATTGGTACAGTGACATAGTGAAAAATAAATAAATAATCCACCCTCTAAGTGAGTCAATATATAAGTGTCCAAAAATCCGTGCAAAAATCGCATCAAAAAATACCAGGTTGGCAAATAAAGTCCATGAACTGTCTAAGTGAACAAAAAAATATATATAAATAGTTCATAAATGGAGAGCAAAGGAAAAGAAAAAATCCTTCCCGATCTTCAATAAGTGCTTTCACCACACCACAGTGACTGCGTGCTTCCACCACCCATCAGAAATGCAAACTCACCGCAACAAATGGCCTGACACTTTCGTGTTTAGGCACACAGGCTTGTTAACTGACCCCCTCAGTTTAGTTGATAGAACTCCTTCTTTTCATATAGGGTGGAGCATTCAGTTAAACAGATGGAGATCCGAAGCAAAAAGAAAACTCCAAGATAACAGCCATATGCAAATAATTTGCAATTATTTGCATATGGCTGTTATCTTGGAGTTTTCTTTTTGCTTCGGATCTCCATCTGTTTAACTGAATGCTCCACCCTATATGAAAAGAAGGAGTTCTATCAACTAAACTGAGGGGGTCAGTTAACAAGCCTGTGTGCCTAAACACGAAAGTGTCAGGCCATTTGTTGCGGTGAGTTTGCATTTCTGATGGGTGGTGGAAGCACGCAGTCACTGTGGTGTGGTGAAAGCACTTATTGAAGATCGGGAAGGATTTTTTCTTTTCCTTTGCTCTCCATTTATGAACTATTTATATATATTTTTTTGTTCACTTAGACAGTTCATGGACTTTATTTGCCAACCTGGTATTTTTTGATGCGATTTTTGCACGGATTTTTGGACACTTATATATTGACTCACTTAGAGGGTGGATTATTTATTTATTTTTCACTATGTCACTGTACCAATATTATATTTGTTGATATTTACATTTTCACATATTTTTTTGAGCGCTGTTTAATATCACATTTGGCACCTTATTTATAACAGGTATCACTGTATTTGCATATTAACTATTTTGAATGTGCAATAAATACCAATACAGTGTCCTGTGCCAAACTATAACATATGAATTTCTCAATCCATCAAAAAAATGTGAAATAAATCCAAAAAGATTTCAAATATGCTACTGTTACAATCCAAAGATTGAATGTGCCCCCAAAAAGCTAGAAAAATTTATTATATACAAAAAATATATATAAAATAAAAAAATATATATATGTAATATATATATGTATATGTGCTAAGAAAGTCCTTAATAGATATTTCTTGCAGTAATGCTCAGCTATATTTCCACCTTCACCGCAAATAGTGCCTACACCGTCACCGGATAAAATGGCCACTCACCAGATGGACCCAGAAATCTGCCTTTGGATAACCACTCCCTCTCTCAGGTTTATCAGCAATCACTCCCAATGCTTTGGCTGTAGTCCCGTTCTATATCCACTCATGTAACATAAAAGACTATCATGCTGTAGTATATCAAATAATTTTTTATGATTAAAACATATATAGTTGTTCCACTCACATGTAAAGGTGCCTGGGAGCCGGCACTGAGCTAATCCAGACGTAAATAGGAGTATACAAGTGTACGAGTTTGTCATGGTCCGCACATGTGATGCCTCACTTTGTCGCCTGCGTTCCCAGCCTCGTTATACTCAGACTGGACATGACGAGCTGGCAATGGTCCTGCAGCCTCTATGCATTTCGCAACTTAATGTGTCCTCAGGAAGCTGCCTCATTGGTACTCGTCAGTCTTTTTATACCTCCCTGTGCTACTTGTTATCCTATCATCTGCTTCGTACAACAGGAAGCACAGGAAGCACCACATCCGCCATTTTGACTACTGGTAATTCCCTGACTGCTGGGTACAGCATTAGCCAAGGGTGCATTTTTTCCAGCTTCACTGGCATGCAAGCTTTTGGAATTATCCCTGTTTTGTGTATGTGGGTAGTTCCTTTTAAAGCATTTTGTAACTGGGTGAGTCCCAAAACAAAAGGAGAACTCATGCTTGTAACGGCATGAGGTCGACCACTTGCACTGGGACTCGTTGTAAGCGTAACAAAAACCTTTTTTGTAAACTGTCGCACTATTTTGACTTACTGGTGATTGCCTTGCAAAAAACGGATTCTGTGGAAGAATTAAATTCAGCCATAAGCCGACGTCTTTCATACCCCACTTTAAATTGGGATAAACCGACATTTTTTAGCGGAAAGATTCATCATAATTAAACCAACCATATCCGCCAAAATTCCGGTAGGCTTCCAAAATATTTTCCAGATGCTGGAATAAACTACTACATTTATCAGGTAATTTTTCACCCATAATAGCAAAATAAATACAAAATACAAAATGCTTGAAGCCAATTATGAAAAGTTTTTGGAACCGTGCGACGTTTATCGTCAGAAACCTCCTCTAATTTTTTATCAATCTTGCCAGAAAATTCTTTGCCAGGCAGTAAAGTAAATCGCCCTTCCAAACGGAGAAATATCGCATGGCAAGGGCTCTTTAAAACAAATTTCCCGGACTTGTGCTGGGACTGGCAAAGAATAAATGGGATCCTGCAAAGAATTAATATTAGAAATGCTAGGAGCCTGAGAAGGGATAGCCTGATTAGTCCAAACACTAGCTGGTGACACTTGAGACTGTAATTGATTATTAATAACATCCTGTAATTTGTTAATAGAAATTAACAATTGGTTTAACATTGAATGGCCAGCAGACTCACCATCTACAGAGGACGCTGCTGCCACCTGTGGTGAAAATGTAGTACTCCGAGCACTGCTGTGAGAGCTTGTTGTTTTTGCAGATGAATCCGACTGTTGCTGAGCCATCACCTCATCCAGCCTATTCTGCCTGGAGACTGGTGATGCTGAGGATTCCTCCAATGCTGAGGGAACCTGAAAAGGAAACAGACAAGGCCTCTCCTCTGCTTGAGATTGACGGGCTCTACCCCGCCCTGCAGTGATGCGCACAGGAGAGGGAGAGGCCGACCTCTTCTGCTTCTTCTGTATCCGGAGACTGCTACGTTGAGGCGTGGCGCTGGCCGACCCCAGATGACTGGCTTCCTCCTCCGTTCGGGACACAGATGCTTTCGCCAGGTGCTCGGGCGGCTGGCTCCTAGGAGACCTGTGGGGAAGAAAAGATGGCTGCAACGGGAGAGGGTCCCGAGATACCTCGGAAGGACCCGCTGTGTCTTCTTCTTCCTCGGGGACGAGAGGGAACGCCGCTTCGTGTTCAGACACGCATCTCCTCAGCCATTCTTCGCCGCCTTCAGACGCTGCACGCTCCAGGACCTTTCCGGACAAACGACTCCATAACTCCAGGTATGGGGGAGGGGAGCACACCATGCTGTTCCAAGCTACAGCTGGTTAAGGCCTCAGGGTACTGGGCTTATATAGCCCCATACACGTGTATTAAGCCCAGGAAAAACGTGACTTTCAAAGCCCGGGAAACACGTGACCTTCCCGCTCAAAGTCACGTTTTACCCGCCCAAATTACACCTGACAGCCCCAGCTAAAGTGAAGCTGACAGGAACCATTTTTTTATTTTTATTTTAAATCAACTTAAAGGGTCACTAAAGGAATTTTTTTTTTTTTTTAGCTAAATAGCTTTCTTTACCTTACTGCAGTCCTGGTTTCATGTCCTCATTGTTCTTTTTGCTTTGATGTTGCTGTAAATCCTCTCTGTTCTGGACACTTCTTGGTTGTCTGTTTCCTGATCACCACAGTACTGGGAGATTTCTCACTGTGGTGACTAATCAAGGAGGTGTGATTACTGTGTGTAAAATGAAACTGGATTGGTGCTGAGGAGTTTTAGACAAAGTATCACTGCCCTCTATTGGCTCACTGCCCTCTATTGGCTCTCTGTACATCAGAGAACCAGCAAACAACAGCAAAAACGAAACTAAACTGCAGGCACATTATATGATTGTTTTTTTATCTATTTTTAATCATTTTTAAAAGGAATCAGTTAACTATTATGTCTCTATACCCTGTAAACAGTCATTTCAGCGGAAAAAAAAAATGTTTTCCTTTAGTGACCCTTTAAGACCATATTTAAATATTATTATAATTTTTTAATTTTTATTTTTATTCTGACAGCCACTCTCCCCATGTTGCGGGCACTAAGTAATGCCCCCTTTTCATTATATCTAATTAAAAATCATTATTTTTAGAAGATATAATGTGTATGTGGATTACATGTATGTAGCACCTGAAATGTCACACTAATTCCTAACCTGTTCAATAATTTTACTTTCACTTTCAATAAAAAGAGCATGTTCACATCACAGTATGCAGAGCAGTGGAGACTTACGGTAAGTAGAAGAGGATCCAGTCTCCCTTCTGTGCTGTACACAATCTTGAAGAAGGTCTCTGCTGTGTGCTGGGCAGGACCCAATGATCGATGCTGCAGTGTGAGGTTCTTCCTTCCCCGCAGGGACTGTACCAACTCTGATCTGGAGGGGGGGGGGACTCAGGAACTCAAGAAGGGAGCCTGGAAATTGGTGTATCTGCTGCCACAGAGCAACGAGCAGGGGCACAAATTTTGTTTTGGGCTGGCAACAGGGGCATACAAGTGTCACAACTAGACTTTGTGAGCAGATTTTCTTGCTCACAACCTGGTGCCCCCTCCAACCCCTTGTACCGCCCCTGCTTCCAGCCATCCAGCTCCCAGCCTGAGCCAGTGAGTCACACCCCACTCTGCCTGCCTCTGAAGACTCCGTCTGCAGGAGTGTTAGTTTCTGGCTGCTGCGTGCCGCTGCTCAGTTCTCTCCACCCATCGCCACCAGGAACTTGAGCACGGTCCAGACTACCATTCCCAGAATGCAGCACGGGAGCAACACAGCCAATCAGCAGCCGCCAAGATCGACCTCATGCATAAAAAAAATAAAAACATGTCAGCAGACAGCGGCCGTTTGGAGTATGTTAGGGGGCCTGGAGTCCCCCAACCAGCCCGCCCCGACTCACACACACTGGTCTCTCTCGATCGGGCAAAATTTTCCGCTCTGTTCCCTGGCGGCGCCGTAAGGCAAGTGCCCATCTTGCCTTGCGCTAGAGCCGGCCCTGATCTCAATCTTCATGACAGGAAAAATTCCTATCGCGAATCGCGTTCATCTGTATGCAATTACGACACTAAAAAACACACGCATGCTCAGAATCAAGCAGAAGAGCGGAACTGCCTATTTAACTTTATTGATCTCGACTCATCGTACGTGTTGTACATCACCACGTTCTTGACGTTCGGAATTTCAGCCAAGATTTGAGTGACCATGTGTAAGCAAGACAATTTTGAGCAGATTTCCTGCTGAAAAAAAAAAAAGGTCCGCCGGGAAACCCTTACGTGTGTACGAGGCATAAGAGTGAGATCTCTTGGCTGTGAATCTTCCAGAGATTAATAGCTGGATTCAGGTAGGGGCGTGCATCTTTGCGGCGGCGTAACATAGCGTATTTATACTACGCCGCCGTAAGTCAGAGAGGCAAATACTGTATTCACAAAGTACTTGCCTCCTAAGTTACGGCGACGTAGCGTGAATAGGCCGGCGTAAGCGCGCCTAATTCAAATGAGGATGTGGGGGGCGTGTTTTATGTATATTAACTGTGACCCGACGTGATTGACGTTTGCATGCGCCGTCCATGTACATATGCCAGTGTGCATTGCTCCAAAGTACGCCGCAAGGACGTATTGGTTTCGACGTGAACGTAAATTACCTCCAGCCCTATTCACGGACGACTTACGCAAACGACGTAAAATTTTCAAATTTTGACGCGGGAACGACGGCCATACTTTACATTGACTATGCCAGCTATTTGATGGAATAACTTTACGCCGGAAAATGCCTTACGTAAACGGCGTATCTTTACTGCGACGGGCACACTTACGTTCGTGAATCGGAGTATCTAGGCATTTACATATTCTACGCCGAACTCAACGGAAGCGCCACCTAGCGGCCAAGGGAAAAATTGCACCCTAAAATACGACGGCGCAGGCCGTCGTATCTTAGCTAGGTTTAAGTGTATCTCAGTTTGAGCATACACTTAAACTTAGTAGGGCGCAGATTCCGAGTTAGGTCGGCGTATCTACTGATACGCCGGCCTAACTCTCTCTGAATCTGGCTCTAAGTGAATAGGTCATAGAGAATCTTGCAGGTCCTGCACTGTACCTACACTGAAACTGGGAGACCTTCTAGAAAAGGAACAGGACACACAATATTGCAAGTGTACATGCAGTCTTTGCATTTAAAAAATAAAACAAGTTATATTTTTTGTTCCTTTTAACCTCTATGGGATTTTGAAGACAACCAAACCAACAGAAACATATCTCTTTAAAATTATAACTTTAATACAAATTTTAAGAAGAATGCAAAGGTTTCAAACCGCAAAACTGCCGCAATGGCTTATAAAAGGTGGACATTCATTTGCATATGCATATTAAGCGGTACTCACCAAAAACCATATGCCTGAGAAGCTTTAATGTTTCACAAAGTTGATCGTTTGATTGCATTGGGCATCCAAAGTATAAAAAAAAAAAACAAAAGAAAAAAAAATACTTTGTAAGAAAATCTACCATTTTACAAAGAGATCTTTACAAAATATTTTTTATTTTTTTTATTTTTATACTTTAAAGTTTGTAGAAATGGGACCTAGATATAACAAAAATCCTTTGAGGTCCCCTCATGATAGCCCCATACAATTTGGAGAGTAGTGGTCTTTGCATTGGAACTGCCTTCTGTCCAAGGTGGGAGGTGAAGTAGGTTGATGCATTGAGAAGCAATAGAATTTCCTGTGATGATTGTAAGTATAACTATGTAAAAAAAAAGAGTTAAAATATATTCTGTGGATAACATATTATGGGGACTTCTCTTTACTTTTCAGGGCAATATCTTATACTGTATATCCCTGAGGAAGAGACTAATTCAATAAATCTCAAAACGCGTTGGTTGCCTGATGCCATCCAACGAGCAACTCTGTGAAACATCAAAGCTTCTCAATGCGTATGGTTTTTGGGGGGTACCGCTCAGTATGCATATGCCAATGAAAGACAACCTTTTATTTATTTATTATTATTATTATACAGGATTTATATAGCGCCGACAGTTTACGCAGCGCTTTACAACTTGATGATAGACAGTACAAATACAATATTTCCTAAATAGCAGAGCAGTTCACTGACCTGTTTTGGTGGATATCCTCAAGTTGTTCTACAGTATAAATACCCCCACCCTTCATAACTGCAAAGTTCAAATAAATATGTTTCTTTGTTATAGTTCTAACATTTTACTTAAACCCAGACATTGCTGGATTCCTAAAACAATATGATCTCACTTTAAATGACTAGTAAGGTCAGCAGAGATGCAGGTTTTGTGAATATTTTCAACGGCTGACATATGTACAAGTTATGTGTAACATGAGACTATGTAGGCTTACTGGATGCCCGTTTTGTTGCAAAGTATCTCAGATCTCTGCTCATTGCTCCCTTGGGGCCCACTGGAATCAAACTGATCTGACGTCTTTGCACAGTGTGAAATGCCTGGAGCTGATCATGAAAAATCGCACAGGTATTCATAAAATGACAGCAGCCAGACAATCTCTCACATCATCACATAGTGAAATAATAAAAAAAAAATCACTAATAATGCAATAACGATGCTGATTTGTTTAGATAAACACAGAATCACAGACAGAGAAGCTCTCACATCAACACCTAGTGGAGTAATAGGAAAAAGTAGTTGGCTAGGTACCATATGATTTTATGGGTAGGATGGGATGCTACAAAAAAGAAGCAATAAAGGCTGGGAAATTGATGATTATAAAATATATAAAGGAAGGTAATTCACCCAGCTTACAACACAGTAAAAAATATTTTAAGCATTAACTTCTGCCTTTTAGTCCTTAAATGTTTAAAACCCAAACCAAAGGCGGTGGTATAGTGGTACTTTCCAAGGAACAGTATAAAATGAGCATGGAACAAATGCTAGGAGATACCAATACCTACAACCGCCTTTTGAGTATACTATGTTTAAATGCAGAAAAGCTTTGGAACAGATTGTACATTTAGGACTAAAAAGAGGAATTTTGGATAAGAAAGAAGCTCAATATTTGATTCCTACATCATGTCGTACACCTATTGTATACTCACTCCCCAAAATACATAAAGACAGCACGAATCCACCGCCCAGACCCATAGTAAATGGAATTGATTCCTTAACTGCAAGAATGGGGCAATACATTGACTTCTACTTACAGCCAGTAGTTCAAAGTACAAAAGCGTATCTCAGAGACACAAAACAGATGTTACAATGCCTGGATGATATACCAAGAGATGATGGACCCTTTTGGCTAGCAACGGCAGACGTATCGTCGTTATATACGATCATACTACATCATCAAGCATGTGAAGCAGTCAAATGGGGCCTCAGGAAATACTCCCAGTTGCCCTGCATTCAACGCAAATATCTGGTAAAAAGTTTGGATTTTTGCCTTAAAAATAGCTATTTCTGGTATGGCGGCAACTATTTTTTCCAAAAAACCGGCGTAGCCATGGGGGCAAAATTTGCCCCTAGTGTAGCTGGGCTTTTCATGGCCCAATGGGAAGAAGGGAAAATCTTTTCCGAACCACCTGATGATCTGTACATATATAAAAGATATATTGACGATATCTTCATACTGTGGAAGGGCGAGAAAGAAACACTAGCAGATTTTCTACAAGATTTGAACACCAATGACAGAAATATTAAACTCTCTTGGGAAATCAGCAACAAAAAGATCACATTTTTAGACCTAGAGGTGGAACAAGAAAACAATCAACTCCGGTCTAAAACTCATTTAAAAAATGTGGATCGTAATAGCTACTTGCCGCTTGAAAGTTGTCATCATAGAAATTGGCTTTTTAACATTCCAAAAGGACAATTAATGCGCCTAAGACGTAATTGTACAGACAAAGATATTTTCCTTGCCCAAGCAAAAGTTATGGGAGAAAGGTTTAAACAAAAAGGATACGACAATTCCTTTATTAACCAGAAGATTGCAGAAGTGGCAACAATGGATAGACGGACCCTTATGAGTGATAAGCCTAAACAAAAAAGACACAAAGATCTGATGCCCATCATCTTCGATTACAGTATACAACATAAACGCATTGAAAAAGTCATCAGACGCCATTGGAATATATTACTGGCTGACAAAGAACTAGGGAGTATCCTTCCATCGATTCCAAAATTTGTATATAAAAGGGCACCTACCATTAGGGATAAAATTGTTAAAAATGTGCCTGATCCGCCCAAAAATAAAAATAACTTCCTCTCCTTTTTCACTGGTAAAGGTTTTTTTCCATGCAAGAGATGCTATGCATGTTTGAGAACACATAAACCGAACCAGAAGAAGAAAGACTTTACTGCAACGAGTACAGGAGATGTATATGAAATAAAATAATTTATTTGCTGTAACACAGAGGGAGTTGTATACGCACTTGAATGTAGTTGCGGATTACAATACATAGGTCGGACCAAAAGAGCACTACGAGTGCGCATAAAAGAACATGTTCAAAACATCCTTAAAGGTTTTGATAAACATAGTGTATCAAGACACTTTCTCACTCATCATAATAAAGATCCGACACATCTCAGATTTTGGGGCATAGAGCCCTATGTGAGACATTGGCGAGGCGGCCATAAAGTTAGAACATTGAGCCAGTTAGAATCTCGCTGGATATTCACTTTGGATACTTTTGCCCCTCGAGGTCTTAACATAGATTTTGATCTTAATTGTTTTTTAAGTGACCGCTAGGATTACATTTTTTAATTTATTTTAATATTTCGCTTCATTTATCTCCTCTGTTCCACTTCCTTGCTATCCAATATTGATGACGTAGTTTGTTTTAATATTTACATGTGGATCTATTCGCACACGTCATCTACGATTTTTAACCTTATGTGGCATACTTATCCAATGCAAAAATTAATATATTTTATATGTTGCCATAAAAAATTTTTAAATCTTTTATATTTTTTTAACAAATAATTTTATTCGGGCTCCTAATATCTCTTATATGTGGTATTATTTGAGTTTTAACTTGTTTAGGTGCATCACGAGCTATTAAATATTCTTCCCCTCGTTTTAAATGTTTTTAATGTCCCCTTTTGAGGATGCTGTTTACTATCATTGTAATTGTAGCTCCGGAAAGATGGCCGCGGCTCCACTTCCGGCGGCGCTCGTTTTCGACGGACGCCGCCACTACATGTTGGTTGCCTGGCCCGTGTTGTTGGCTGAGGTCGGGGGGCCCCGTGTTGGCTCCCAACCAGACGCCAGACAGGATGGCCCAATGGGAGAAACGGACGCCAAGCGCCCTGTGAGACGCTGGGGGCGTCCCCTGAGCTCCAACAAAATGGCGACTGCCGGACTTCCGGTGGAACGTCTTGGAGTGTCAGCACACAATGTCATGGAGATACAATGGGATCTCTCTGGTTATATATTTTTTTTCACATTTTTTCACCTTTTTCGTTCCCTGCCCTAAGTTTTTAAATATCAATTATATAAATGAGATGGCATGCTTGTCACCCATCCTTTTGAATGCCATTAAGCCAAATATTTGCTGGGTGGGATATTAGTATCTCTACTTTTAATAAACACCAGCAGGCTACGGGAAAATGGCTGCAGCTGCACTTCCTGTATGACAAACAGCTGAGTTAATTGACAGTCCATCAAACAAGTCACCCTATATAAGGTATCTCCCCTATGCCTCTCACTACTCCTGAGGAAGTCACATGATAGTGACAAATGCGCATGAGACCACTGAGAGGTATTGGAGGTGACGTTGGCGACAGACTGCCCCCCTTCTTTTTTACATGCCTAATTGTATTTTTAACAATGTGAGTACCCTTGTTTATTATTTACGAGAATTAAAATTTTAAAAACGATATCACACTATCGATGCTTTATTCCTTTGGGGCGAGATACTGATCAATCTGGGACGAGACTTCCAAGGAGGACCTGTAGTTTCTGGATCAGAGCCCATCTGGTTAACCATCTAATGTGGTTGGATCTATATGCTGTTACCTTACAGCAGTAAGGTAAGGGGACATCCTCATTCATTTTAAAAGGATCACTGGATACCCATCCCCCTTTCACCTCACACTGCGGACCTACATCAGCACCCTTTTCTCAATTTTTGGACTTTTAAATTATTATTATATATATATATATATATATATATATATATATATATATATATATATATATATATATATATATATATATATATATTATTTTTTTTTATTTTATTTTTTTTGATACAGCTTAAAGCGGGAGTTCACCCATTTCTAAAAATTTTTTTTTTCTTCCCCTAGATTCCTGCTCGTTCGGTCTAGGGGAATCGGCTATTTGTATTAAAATCGGTGCAGTACTTACCCGTTTTCGAGCTGCATCTTCTTCCGTCGCTTCCGGGTATGGTCTTCGGGAGCGGGCGTTCCTTCTTGATTGACATTCTTCCGAGAGGCTTCCGACGGTCGCATCCATCGCGTCACTCGTAGCCGAAAGAAGCCGAACGTCGGTGCGGCTCTATACTGCGCCTGCGCACCGACGTTCGGCTTCTTTCGGAAAATCGTGACGCGATGGATGCGACCGTCGGAAGCCTCTCGGAAACCTGTCAATCAAGAAGGAACGCCCATTCCCGAAGCCCATACCCGGAAGCGACGGAGAGGATGCGTCTCGTAAACGGGTAAGTACTGCACCTATTTTTAAATAAATAGCCGATTCCCCTAGTAATAACGAGCAGGAATCTAAGGGGGAAAAGTGCCCTCTAAGGGTGAACCCCCGCTTTAAGCCTTGTTTATGGACTGTTCATCACCTGTTTAATATTGTTACCCATCACAGTTATTTGGGTGTTGTGTTATACACAATTTTTTGCACTATCCATTACCTAATTTTTTAGTGTATTTTATCACATTAAGAGAAATGTGTGGAGTTATATGATTTGCACCAGCATCGTTCACTGATCAATTTTTTTGTTTATGCTATTTTTGGTTATACTGTTCTCATTTTCAGTTATACCATTTTTCATTCCCTTCCCCCACTTGTCCATACACTTGCCCATCCACCACCCATTAGCGCAGCACTACCTTCCCCATTAACAATTACGTATGGTTTGATACACCTTTCAGTGCCGCAGCTGTACCCTCACCCCTCTCCACTTCCCTTCCCCCTCCCCCCTTGTTTTCTCCCCTGATAAGCGCGGTAATATTCACTTTTTTCAATACTTATCACTGTTTCACACTCATTACCGCAGCTATCATGGATGTCTTCTCATTTCTTGATAAGAGGCAGGTTAATCTTGAAGATGTTTTTAATGCTTCTGCACCTGTTAAGAAAAACAGTGACCTAGAGAGCCTCATGAGGAAGCTAGGGCATAACATGGAAAAAAAGATCAGTTTATGGTGGGACATAGTCACCTTTGAACGCTATATTAAGGATAGCATTGTCCCACGGCGTCTACAATGGGATATAACCCCTAATGATGGCCTAATAGACCAGGCTTCAATAGATGAATGGTTTAAATTTTTTAATACCAAGGGGCTAGAACTATTGATGTTCCTACTAGATAGAAAAAAGAGAAAGTTGAAACTGATCGAACAGACCATTTTAGAGGTCAAGGAAGAATTAGAAGCATACAAAGATTCAGGAGATCTCGTAAGATATACAACACAACTAAATACAGATCTAACAAAGAAAGACAAGGAAGTACAACACAGGAAAAGTAAAAAATACAGTCGTGATATAAATGACCTTAAAACGAATCACACGTTTAAATGGCAAAGTCAACCGGGACGCTCAGACCCCATTTCAACCTATTCCACACCAGAGAGAAATGTGAGGGTCTATTCACCCCCGAGAGTGATCAACTATATTGGACCCACTCAAGAAACACATGACAGGAATAGGTATGAATCGCCCCGGGAATATAGACATGAAGAGAGACAGGGCAACTATACTCAACATACTCCCTACCAAAATGAGAGAAGACCGCCCCAAAATGAGCGGACACCTCAGAATGGCTGGAAGAAACCCTTCTGGAAAAAACGTAGAAATAATAATAATGGCCATAATCATGGACATAGACCGCCACAAGATCAGAGGGACAATAGACCTCAACCTCAAAACCAACGAGATAATAGAGGTGGAGGCTATGAGAATAGAGGCCGGCCATACGAAACCAACTATTATCAGGGACGTCCAAATGAATACCATGAGAACAGAGGATATATACCTGAACAGAGAAGAAGAAGCCCTGTTCGTTCAAATGATCGAAGAGAGGGAGATCGAAGTTATTACACCCATCACCCACAGGATAGGAGTCCAATCCCTACACGGAACTACTACGCACCCTTAGAACAGAGAACAGTGGATGAAAGAGTGGAGAGGCACCAAAATCCTAATACCTCTTCTTTTTTAGAGAGGGGTCAAGAATACCATCCGCCTCGACATATAGAGGAAACAAGAGCCTACAGAAGAACCCCAGAAAGAAACGGGGAAAGCGAGGAGGAAAGAGAACACAAAAGAAAAAGAACGGAAAGGGAGAGGGAATCTTCAACCTAAGTGGACTTCCACTTACACATGAAGAGATTGGCGTCCTAGATAAGGGTCTCAAATACGCACCAGTGAAAAATCTGGACAAATTCCAGACATACATAGGAATTCAAAAATATATAAGGAAATTAAACATTCAAAAGTATATGATCAGTAACCCTTATAAAACTAGGACTACCAATCCAGATGAAGAAATAAGACATAGTACTCTGAAGAATAAATCTATCTTTAATCCGCCTGTGAAAGACAATAAATGTGTAGAAGTCTTCAAAAGATTGGTCACAGGAGAATTAATGGATCTGAAAGTGAAAAAACAAGAGGAACCTAAACATATCAGGAGTGGAATACGCAAACTGATGAAAAGAAAGGATCTAGTAGTCCGACCGGCCGATAAAGGCGGTGGTATTGTGGTACTTTCCAAGGAACAGTATAAAATGAGCATGGAACAAATGCTAGGAGATACCAATACCTACAACCGCCTTTTGAGTAATCCTATGTTTAAATGCAGAAAAGCTTTGGAACAGATTGTACATTTAGGACTAAAAAGAGGAATTTTGGATAAGAAAGAAGCTCAATATTTGATTCCTACATCATGTCGTACACCTATTGTATACTCACTCCCCAAAATACATAAAGACAGCACGAATCCACCGCCCAGACCCATAGTAAATGGAATTGATTCCTTAACTGCAAGAATGGGGCAATACATTGACTTCTACTTACAGCCAGTAGTTCAAAGTACAAAAGCGTATCTCAGAGACACAAAACAGATGTTACAATGCCTGGATGATATACCAAGAGATGATGGACCCTTTTGGCTAGCAACGGCAGACGTATCGTCGTTATATACGATCATACTACATCATCAAGCATGTGAAGCAGTCAAATGGGGCCTCAGGAAATACTCCCAGTTGCCCTGCATTCAACGCAAATATCTGGTAAAAAGTTTGGATTTTTGCCTTAAAAATAGCTATTTCTGGTATGGCGGCAACTATTTTTTCCAAAAAAAACGGCGTAGCCATGGGGGCAAAATTTGCCCCTAGTGTAGCTGGGCTTTTCATGGCCCAATGGGAAGAAGGGAAAATCTTTTCCGAACCACCTGATGATCTGTACATATATAAAAGATATATTGACGATATCTTCATACTGTGGAAGGGCGAGAAAGAAACACTAGCAGATTTTCTACAAGATTTGAACACCAATGACAGAAATATTAAACTCTCTTGGGAAATCAGCAACAAAAAGATCACATTTTTAGACCTAGAGGTGGAACAAGAAAACAATCAACTCCGGTCTAAAACTCATTTAAAAAATGTGGATCGTAATAGCTACTTGCCGCTTGAAAGTTGTCATCATAGAAATTGGCTTTTTAACATTCCAAAAGGACAATTAATGCGCCTAAGACGTAATTGTACAGACAAAGATATTTTCCTTGCCCAAGCAAAAGTTATGGGAGAAAGGTTTAAACAAAAAGGATACGACAATTCCTTTATTAACCAGAAGATTGCAGAAGTGGCAACAATGGATAGACGGACCCTTATGAGTGATAAGCCTAAACAAAAAAGACACAAAGATCTGATGCCCATCATCTTCGATTACAGTATACAACATAAACGCATTGAAAAAGTCATCAGACGCCATTGGAATATATTACTGGCTGACAAAGAACTAGGGAGTATCCTTCCATCGATTCCAAAATTTGTATATAAAAGGGCACCTACCATTAGGGATAAAATTGTTAAAAATGTGCCTGATCCGCCCAAAAATAAAAATAACTTCCTCTCTTTTTTCACTGGTAAAGGTTTTTTTCCATGCAAGAGATGCTATGCATGTTTGAGAACACATAAACCGAACCAGAAGAAGAAAGACTTTACTGCAACGAGTACAGGAGATGTATATGAAATAAAATAATTTATTTGCTGTAACACAGAGGGAGTTGTATACGCACTTGAATGTAGTTGCGGATTACAATACATAGGTCGGACCAAAAGAGCACTACGAGTGCGCATAAAAGAACATGTTCAAAACAACCTTAAAGGTTTTGATAAACATAGTGTATCAAGACACTTTCTCACTCATCATAATAAAGATCCGACACATCTCAGATTTTGGGACATAGAGCCCTATGTGAGACATTGGCGAGGCGGCCATAAAGTTAGAACATTGAGCCAGTTAGAATCTCGCTGGATATTCACTTTGGATACTTTTGCCCCTCGAGGTCTTAACATAGATTTTGATCTTAATTGTTTTTTAAGTGACCGCTAGGATTACATTTTTTAATTTATTTTAATATTTCGCTTCATTTATCTCCTCTGTTCCACTTCCTTGCTATCCAATATTGATGACGTAGTTTGTTTTAATATTTACATGTGGATCTATTCGCACACGTCATCTACGATTTTTAACCTTATGTGGCATACTTATCCAATGCAAAAATTAATATATTTTATATGTTGCCATAAAAAATTTTTTTAAATCTTTTATATTTTTTTAACAAATAATTTTATTCGGGCTCCTAATATCTCTTATATGTGGTATTATTTGAGTTTTAACTCGTTTAGGTGCATCACGAGCTATTAAATATTCTTCCCCTCGTTTTAAATGTTTTTAATGTCCCCTTTTGAGGATGCTGTTTACTATCATTGTAATTGTAGCTCCGGAAAGATGGCCGCGGCTCCACTTCCGGTGGCTGCAAAATGGCCGCGACTCCACTTCCGGCGGCGCTCGTTTTCGACGGACGCCGCCACTACATGTTGGTTGCCTGGCCCGTGTTGTTGGCTGAGGTCGGGGGGCCCCGTGTTGGCTCCCAACCAGACGCCAGACAGGATGGCCCAATGGGAGAAACGGACGCCAAGCGCCCTGTGAGACGCTGGGGGCGTCCCCTGAGCTCCAACAAAATGGCGACTGCCGGACTTCCGGTGGAACGTCTTGGAGTGTCAGCACACAATGTCATGGAGATACAATGGGATCTCTCTGGTTATATATTTTTTTCACATTTTTTCACCTTTTTCGTTCCCTGCCCTAAGTTTTTAAATATCAATTATATAAATGAGATGGCATGCTTGTCACCCATCCTTTTGAATGCCATTAAGCCAAATATTTGCTGGGTGGGATATTAGTATCTCTACTTTTAATAAACACCAGCAGGCTACGGGAAAATGGCTGCAGCTGCACTTCCTGTATGACAAACAGCTGAGTTAATTGACAGTCCATCAAACAAGTCACCCTATATAAGGTATCTCCCCTATGCCTCTGACTACTCCTGAGGAAGTCACATGATAGTGACGAATGCGCATGAGACCACTGAGAGGTATTGGAGGTGACGTTGGCGACAGACTGCCCCCCTTCTTTTTTACATGCCTAATTGTATTTTTAACAATGTGAGTACCCTTGTTTATTATTTACGAGAATTAAAATTTTAAAAACGATATCACACTATCGATGCTTTATTCCTTTGGGGCGAGATACTGATCAATCTGGGACGAGACTTCCAAGGAGGACCTGTCGTTTCTGGATCAGAGCCCATCTGGTTAACCATCTAATGTGGTTGGATCTATATGCTGTTACCTTACAGCAGTAAGGTAAGGGGACATCCTCATTCATTTTAAAAGGATCACTGGATACCCATCCCCCTTTCACCTCACACTGCGGACCTACATCAGCACCCTTTTCTCAATTTTTGGACTTTTAAATTATTATTTATATATATATATATATATATATATATATATATATATATATATATATATATATATATATTTTTTTTTTTGATACAGCTTAAGCCTTGTTTATGGACTGTTCATCACCTGTTTAATATTGTTACCCATCACAGTTATTTGGGTGTTGTGTTATACACAATTTTTTGCACTATCCATTACCTAATTTTTTAGTGTATTTTATCACATTAAGAGAAATGTGTGGAGTTATATGATTTGCACCAGCATTGTTCACTGATCAATTTTTTTGTTTATGCTATTTTTGGTTATACTGTTCTCATTTTCAGTTATACCATTTTTCATTCCCATCCCCCACTTGTCCATACACTTGCCCATCCACCACCCATTAGCGCAGCACTACCTTCCCCATTAACAATTACGTATGGTTTGATACACCTTTCAGTGCCGCAGCTGTACCCTCACCCCTCTCCACTTCCCTTCCCCCTCCCCCCTTGTTTTCTCCCCTGATAAGCGCGGTATTATTCACTTTTTTCAAAGGCTGGGAAATTGATGATTATAAAATATATAAAGGAAGGTAATTCACCCAGCTTACAACACAGTAAAAAATATTTTAAGCATGAACTTCTGCCTTTTAGTCCTTAAATGTTTAAAACCCAATTAAACCCTGTGGTATTTTACTTCTCATGGATTCAGGTTGCATAATAAGAAAAGACTATGCCCATATTTTTATTATTTTTACTAAGTGTACAGAATGTGTATTGAACTAAAAAAACTGCTTTGTGTTGGCAACTCACTGGAGACAGTCAGACTGCTGTTCCCACACACAGTACAGACATTTGGGTCTCCAACAGTGCACAGTGCACAACTCAACAACACTGCTCAAGGAACACAAGCGTTGTTGACTGGAACACTGTACATATATAATTACAAACGATACACAGAACAAGGTTTTTGAAACTACTAATGCACATTGATGAAATTATTGTCATAAAGCTGATCTCTAATGCCCCGTACACACCATCACTTTATGTGATGAAAAAAAACGACACTTTCTGTGAAGTAAAAAATGACGTTTTTGAAACTTCAATTTTCAAAGACGAAGTTGCCTACACACCATCGTTTTCTCACAATGATCTTGCAAAGTGAGGTTACGTTCCACCACGTTTTACCATTGAAGCTTGCTTCTGGGCATGCGTGGATGAAAAAACGTCTTAGAAAACGACGTTTTTTGCTACACACGGTCAATTTCTGTGAAGTAAAAAGTGCACTTTTGAAAAACGACACATAAAATTGAAGCATGCTTCAATTTTTTTTGGTCGTTTTTTACAAGACATAAAACGACGTTTTCCCCCACACACAGTCAATTAAAGTGACGTTTTTAAAAACGTCATTTTTTTTCATCACATAAAGTGATGGTGTGTACGCGGCATGAGGCCCTGTACACACGAGGAGACATGTCCGATGAAATCGGTCTGCGGACCGTTTTCATCGGACATGTCTCCTGGGATATTTTGGTCTGATGTGTGTACACACCATCAGACCAAAATCCCCGCGGACAGAAAACGCGGTGACTAGCGGTGACGGTGACGCGGCGACGTGCGCAAACCAGGAAGTTCAATGCTTCCACGCATGCGTCGAATCAATTCGACGCATGCGCGGGATTTCGGTCCGCTGGTTAGATGTACTAACCAGCGGACATGTCCGACGGACAGGTTTCCAGCGGACAAGTTTCTAAGCATGCTAAGAAACTTTGGTCCGCTGGAAACCGGTCCGCTGGAAAAATGTCCGCTGGAAAACGGTCCGATAGGCCGTACACACGACCGAACATGTCCGATGAAACTGGTCCGCGGACCAGTTTCATCGGACATGTTCGGTCGTGTGTACGGGGCCTTACACATGTATTATGAAACATAAACTGAAAGATAATACTTGGGAAATTGGAAAAAAACTGCGCTAAATACTAAACAAACAAGAAGGAAAGAAAGAAAAACTGCAATGAAATCACAGTCTATTCAATCCGAGAGCTGCGATTACCATGTAAACAATAGATACAAAAAACAAACAGTGAGAAAAATATAAATCGCGCTACCTCTAAACCGTGTGAAACAAATGTTTGAATCACAAAACACACAAAACTATGTGATATATATTGATATAAATCATAACTATGTGGTATATGATGGTATATATAAATCACTAATATACCAAAAAACAAGAGAGGTTGATAGCCACTAGAGCAGGGGTCTCAAACTCAAATTACCTGAGGGCCACAAGACAAGTTTGCATATGCCATGGGGGGCCGCATGCAAACTTTCAAACTTCAAAAACAACAGTACTGGTGTCAGCGAACACATTATTAACCCCCAGCACTGGTGTCAGCGAGCGCATTATTACCACCAGCACTGGTGTCAGCGAGCGCATTATTACCACCAGCACTGGTGTAAGTCAGGGTTTGACAAATTTGCTTGGAATCTAGGAGCCAGCTAAAAAAGTTAGGAGCCAGAAAACGTACCCCGTCCCGACGAGCTTGCGCGCAGAAGCGAACACATACGTGAGTAGCGCCCGCATATGTAAACGGTGTTCAAACCACACATGTGAGGTATCGCCGCGATTGGTAGAGTGAGAGCAATAATTCTAGCTCCTCATAATATTAAAAAAAATGGGGATAACTTTACTGTTGTCTTATTTTTTAATTAAAAAAAGTGAGCTTGTAACACCGCTGCGCAAATACGGCGTAACAGAATGTATTGCAACGATCACTATTTTATTCTCTAGGGTGTTAGGATAAAAAATATATATAATGTTTGGGGGTTCTAATTAGAGGGAAGAATATGGCAGTGGAAATAGTGTAAAATGACATTAGAATTGCTGTTTAACTTGTAATGCTTAACTTGTAATACCAACGGCCACCACCAGATGGCGCCAGCTCACATCTGGTGGTAATAACTTGTAATACCAACGGCTCACCACCAGATGGCGCCAGCTCCCCTCACTTCCACCCTGCCTGTGGGCCATTTATAACTGGTCCGCGGGCCGGTACTTTGAGACCACTGCACTAGAGGGCACTATACAGCACTCTCAAGTCCCTCAATAACAGTGAAACAGTGATGAATGAACATCAAAAAAAAATTGGATCATATCATTAGATCAATAAATATTAACCAAATAAAAATATATATAGACATATAAATAAAACAAATATTGTAGCAATAAAGTCCATAAATGTTTAACACATAAAATGCCACACACCCGTGCTCTGTACCAAGTTCCAAAATCAGTTGAAAACGTGTCCAAAGAAAAGTGATGTATCCTCCACCAAACTATAAATTGGCTCCTTACCAAATCGCCATGATCCCTTATGACAGGGGATCATGAACAGCATATAATAGGTAGTCACTCTCAGTTTTGCAGTTCAGACAGATATGATCCTTAACATTGGGTCTCATCCACAAGTGATTAAACTTCACCAACGTCAATGCCCACCATGTAAAAAACAATAACAGCTCCACATAGCGCATTAAATGAGTAAAAAAAATATATATTAAAAGTTGTATTGCACTTACAAACATGCAGTAAAAAAATGCCTCGAATCTGATGTGCTGGCCGGTACACAAATTCCCAGACACCCGTCCACTGGGGGAACTTTTGGAGCTCTTGGGTGACAGCATTGCACCGCTCACCCAAGAGCTCCAAACGTTCCCCCAGTGGACGGGTGGACGGGAATTTGTGTACCGGCCGGCACATCAGATTCGAGGCATTTTTTTACTGCATGTTTGTAAGTGCAATACAACTTTTAATATATTTTTTTTACTCATTTAATGCGCTATGTGGAGCTGTTATTGTTTTTTACTTGGTGGGCTCTAGAAAAGCGCAGTGACGTACAACACGTACGACGGCACTATAAAGGGGTAGTACCATGCGAATGGCGCCACCCTTTGGGCTGCTTTTGCTGATTTAGTGTTAGTAAAAAGCGATTTGCACTTTTCAGTCTGTTACAGCATGATGAATGTGCTTACTCCATTACGAACGCTAGTTTTACCAGAACGAACGCTCCCGTCTCATAACTTGCTTCTGAGCATGCACAGGTTTTTCACGTTGTTAAAGCCCACACACGATAATTTTTTTCAAAACACGGAAAACTACATTGTTTAAAACGTCGTGAAAAAATAAAGCATGTTCGAAAAAAAAATTGGTCGTTTTTCAGAACCCGAAAAATGCTCTGAAGCCCACACATGATCGTTTTAAATGACATTTTTAAAAAACGTTGTTTTTTACAACCCGAAAAATGATCGTGTGTACGTGGCATTAGGCCTCGTACTCATGACCGAGAATCTCGTTGTAAAAGAAACGTTGTTTTCCTTGACGAGGTTCTTGTCAAGCTTGACGAGATTCTTGTCAAGCTTTCCTTGCATACACACTGTCGAGGCAAAATCTTGTCGTTCTCAGACGCGATGACGTACAACACGTACGACGGCACTATAAAGGGTAAGTTTGATTCCACTGGCGCCACCCTTGGGGCTGCTTTTGCTAATCTCATGTTACTGCGTGTTAAGAAAAAGTTTGGTGAGAGACGATTCACGCTTTTAAGTCTGTTACAGCGTGACGAATGTGCTATTTCCATTACGAACGATACTTTTACCGAAGGTGCGCTCCCGTCTCATACTTTATTCTGAGCATACGCGGGTTTCTAAGCATACACACAAGCATGTTTCTCATCGTAAACCAGCCCGACGAGAAACACGACAAGGAAATTGAGACTCCCGATGAGAAAAAAGAGAGCATGTTCTCTTTTTTTCTCGTCGAGATCCACGACAGTTTTCTCGATGAAAAACATACACCAGACCGTTTTTCTCTTGTGTACGAGGCCTTAAATCTTAATCCAACTGATTCAGTGCTGACCATACAATATTTTTGCATTCTGTCTCTGACATTATCTAATGCAATTTTATCTGGATAAAAGTGCCCTGTATCTTCCTGTTTAAATGCAACCTACTAAAAGGACTTACAAGATTTGCAGCATGTCTCTGTAATATCTCTGCTTAATGTCTCTGACATAATCCAGTGCAATTTTTATTTCCTGATGAAAATTGCCATGTCGCTCCATCTGCAAAAGCAGCTTGTACAATCTATCTCTGCAATATTTTTGCCTCATGTCTTTGACACATTGCACTGTAACTTTTTTCTCTGTATCAAACATGCCTAGCCTCTCCTCAAATGTGGCCTAGTACAGAAGCTTACATGATGTGCTGAATGTCTCTGACATAATCCAAATGCAGTTATTAATTCTGGTGCCTCATATCTCCCTCTTCAATTGTTATAAAGTTGAGGGAGTTAGCTTTATTTTATTATGACGTGTAATCCTTTCAATAGTTCTGTTCTGTCTATTATTTCAGCCACAACATTGTAGCCTATTACTCCTGGATAAAAAAAAAAATGCATGTCACAGCAGAAACAACTTAAAAATAGATTTGTAATCAAGTTACAATTAATAATATAGGAGTCTGCTGCTTTTTGAAAACAAAGAATCGTGCAATTTAAAAATAAATTACAAACTCTCCCACTTATTACACATGCTGATTAGGGATGAGCTTCGAGTTTGAGTCAAACTCATGTTCGACTCGAACATTGCCTGTTCGCCTGTTCGGCGAACAACGAACAATTTGAGGTGTTCGCGGCAAATTCGAAAAGCCGCGGAACACCCTGTTAAAGTCTATGGGAGAAATCTAAAGTACTCATTTTAAAGGCTAATATGCAAGTTATTGTCCTAAAAAGTGTTTGGGGACCTGGGTCCTGATTTCAAATTTCATTTGATTTCAGATTTCAAACGTTCGAGTCCCATAGACTTTAATGGGGTTCTAAAGTTCACACGAACGTTTGGTGTGTTCGCAAGTTCTGGTGCGAACCAAACAGGGGGGTGTTCGGCTCATCCCTAATGCTGAGCTTAGATATATCCCTTGGTATGACCGTAGTGCAGTTATTCTCCTTTTAACATCCCTTCTCTCATGGAATACAGATACTAACTGGAAAATTTGCTGTTATTGACTTAGCTTTTTGTTCTGAAATCCAACAAGCTTTCTCTGAATATGTACAACACAGCACAGGCTCTTATATCACCCTTATCACCCTATTGGAAGTCCACAGACCCACCATTTGGGGGTCACTGCATTCAGTTAGCAACATGTAAAATTAACCTTCAATAAACAAAAACCCACCCAATATCTTTAAATTGACACGCTTTAGAAAAAGCACATCTTGAATGCAACACAATCTTAACAGAAGATGCAGAAAAACAACTCTAGGGGGTTAGGCACACTTTCTGCATGAAAGGTAATAAAGAAGTTGCCCTAATGGCTCAGTAACCCTACCGAAATCCACTTTGAATTCTGCTCTCAACTATCTAAATTATACAGTACTCAGACTGATACATGGTGGGTCAACCCGTATCCAACATCCTCTTCTCTCCCTCTCCCCAGCTTCCAGATCCAAATTAGAATGGCCTATCTCCTTTGTCCCTGCCAGCCCCTCTAAAAACCGAGCGTTCTAAAAACCGAGCGTTCTAAATACTGAATTTGAACTGTCTTGAAGCTTTTTACATGACTCACGGCCACGTTACAGCTACGAGACAGAGCTTCTGCTGATGAGACGAGCTGCCACATGAGCTCCCCAGCTGATGTCAGAGAGAGATCACGGCTCCTCCAGAAGACATCCATTGGAGCTGTGAAGCGGCCACAAGTCATGTGACCGGCCTGAAGACAGCTCAATTTCAGAATTTAGAATGCTTGTGTTTGAAAATTACTTACATAGTGTGCTATGCCAGCCTCTAATAGAGGGTCTGGCATAGTCTTATATAAATAGGTTAACAGACCCTGGCTAAGTTCACCTTCTGGAACGAGTTACATGTTCACCCATATTTAGAGTTGAACATATAATATGTTCCAGCTCCTGCCACCAGTTCACCAGATCTCAAATTCTGTGTGGCAACGGGAAGGGGAACTTCTGCACTGGAGATAGTCTATTCACACCCACATTATTTTATGGTAACCGTCCATCATAACTAATATGTTGATTTTTAATACCTATTTTTCACAGTTTTATATTTTAATTGTATTCTACTATTATCCTCTAATGCAAAAATGAATTAACAAAATAATAGTTAGAAAATGCATTCTACATACAAACTATGTGATGCCAGAATACAGTGTGGTTGATGCTGTCCTGGAGAATTGTACTGTTCTATAAACCTGCGTATAGTTCAAAGGTGTCTCTGAAGCATTTACATAAGTTTGAAGATATGGTGTTTTCCCTATGTTGTTTCCAAAGTCACACAAAATGAAGGACCCTCTTTTAGGCCAGCATAATGAATATGAGTTGGTGGAGAAGTGGTTGGTCCTATTTTGACTATAGATCTACGTTAAAGCAAACCAGTAATTTTTCCCATGGAGACAAAGGCCCCGTACACACCATAGAATCCATCCGCTGAAAAATCCCAGCAGATGGGTTTCAACGGATAGATCCTATGGTGTGTACACGCCAGCGGATCTGTTTCCGCGGATATTTCTCCCCTGGGATGGATTCCAGCAGATCGAATATTTGCTGACATGCCAAGCAAATCCATCTGCTGGAATCCATCCCAACGGATGGATCTGCTGGTCTGTATAGACTCACCGGATCCATCCGTCCGAAGGGATCCCCCGCATGCGTCGTAATGATTTGACGCATGCGTGGAATTCCTTATATGACAGCGTCGCGCACGTCGCCGCGTCATAATCGCGGTGACGGCGCGACACGTCATCGCCAGAGGATTTCGGCGTGGATTTCAATGCGATGGTGTGTACACTCCATCGCATAGAAATCCGCGGAAATCCTCGAGAGGATTTATCTGTGGAAACGGTCCGCTGGACCGTATTCGCGGATAAATTCTCTCGTGTGTATGGGGCCAAAGAAGCTGGTTCACTGCCCTTTCAACAGGGCAAAGTGCATACTTTCCTTTCCTTCATTCTGCCAATGCTTTCTTTAGCTGCAGGAACAAAATAAAATACCTAATACTCTGGATTATGGGAGAGTATGTGACCTTTCCTCCTATGTGGCAGAGCTGGTGCATGGAGACTGACCACTCTGGCATTGTCAAGTAGCAGCAGAGAGCGTGCACTCAGATTGGGACACATGTTGAAACCTACACAGGTTTGTTCCTACAACCTCCTGCAGTTATGGAGGGGTAAAGGAAAGGTCAGTTTGTCAGTTTGTGAGGCATTAGCAAAGCACAGGTTCACTTTAAAAAGCAGAACTCCAAGCAAACATTTTTTCTTAAAATCTGCTGTGCAGAAAAAAAAAGTTTACTTGCATGAGGTTCATTCCACTTTAAAAATTGCAGCCCTTTCTCTACTATTTACTATGTGAATCATCTCAAGGCAGTTGGGACCAGTCACCAAACAAACAATTGAAAATGCAATACGCCGCCATGGATTAAATGAAATCCTGCAGTGCCCGCAAGGTCCACCTCCTCAAGAAGATTAGTGGGACTTTAAATATCCCAAATAAGAACGGAACCAGAATAAAATTATTTATATATTTTATTAAATTACACATACATTTTTTTTATCATAGACACAATATTAAAAAACATTGATATACGTAAAGAAACTATGCAATCAATACAAAAATATGTAAATCTGATGGATACATGTACTTGTAACTGGTCCTGACTATATTGCATGTAGGAAAAACATCTGAGACTGATCTTGTATCCTCTCCTCTGTTGTTTTAATGATTTGTGATATTAAGTAAGAAACTTTGTACATAACACACTTGCAATATATGTATGGTCCTGGACAAGCGGGGATCCCATGTAACACATAGTACATGTATCCATGAGATTTACATATTTTTGTATTGATTGCAAAGTTTCTTTATGTATATCAATGTTTTTTAATATTGTGTCTATAATAAAAAAATGTATGTGTAATGTAATAACATTTATATTAGGGCTGTGGAAATTAAAGATGAATTCCTCGGTTAATCGTTAATTTTTTTTGATCGATTACATTTCTTTTGATCGGGACTAGTGGTGCAACTGATCATAAATGATCCGTGATCCGAACGGGTCACCAAATGCTGATTGGCACACCACATGATCCACGGAGCTCTGCTGCTGCCTCAGCCATAGGAAAGGCCGCGGCTCCAGCCTAGCTCCGGGAGTGGTGGCCATCTTGGTCCACCCGGCGGCAGCCTATGTGAGCCTAGAGCGACGCGCTGATGTTATCACCCGGCCTCAACTGCTCATGTTCGGCTGGCTTCTCTGGTAAGACTAAGCAAGCACTAATCTTCCTATACAGTGGGGGAGATGTGGACCATATTACAGTGGGGAGATGTCTGTGAATTACAGTGGGGGTGATTGTGTATATTACAGTGAGGGAAATGTCTGTGGATATTACAGTGGGGGAGATGTCTGTGGATATTACAGTGGGGGTGATTGTGGTTTAGACATTAATGGCTGTGTGTTGAGTTATTTTGAGGGGTCTGCAAATTTACACTGTTATACAATAAGGTGACCAGATTTTTAAAATGAAATCCGGGGATATGTTTTTTTTTTTACTAGTAATGGCGGCAATCACCGACTCTCTGCGAGTCGCTGCCTGCCTCATAGCCTGTTAAGTCTTGCTCTCCGGGCCCCGGCTACTACTGGGTGGGGAGTGGAGGAAGATCACTCCTCCAGGGAAGGCAAGAAGATAAGCAGACAGGCGGCTGGCCGGGATTTGAGTCAAGGCAGAAGAACATGCAAGCGGAGCTGAATGGGCATGCGCCTGGAACTGAAGAAATATTCCCTCCGCTCCGACCAGCACATAATAATCAGAAAGGGGCACAGATAATGGAAAAAAAATACAAGCTAGTAGGATCGGGGAGGGGGGTGTAATTCTGATATTTTTTTTTATTCTGCACTGACTGTCTTTGAAATTGTCCCAGCCCCTGTTCAAATCCAATCTTGGGACAAAACCGGGGACAGTGTCCTCAATCCGGGGACTGTCCCCAGAAACCGGGGATGTCTGGTCACCCTTTTATACAAGCTGTACACTCACTACTTTACATTGCAGCAAAGTGTAATTTCTTTAGTGTTCTCACATGAAAAGATATAATAAAATATTTACAAAAATTAGAGGGGTATACTCACTTTTGTGGAAACTGTGTGTATATGTATGTATATACTGTATATATATATATACCTGTAGCACTACCCCCGAAGGAGCTGCTGGTTTGTTTTGGGTGGCATGTTACCTCTGTATCTCCGCCGTCTGGGGGAACTTGATGAGAGTTGTAGAAAAGGGAATGTCCACATGTCTTTTCTGTGCTTTTATTACCCAGCCGGGTAAAAACGATTAAACAGTAGAAAGGTCAAGGGATAGCAAGTAGGAGACAGCAGATTCAGGTGTAACTGCAAACGGGGAAACAGTCCTGCTTCTAACAACACTTTACTTCGCCACTCCAGCCGGAGTGGGTGTAACGCACCTGGACAGGCCTGACAAGCGACCAACATCCAGCCTATCAGATCCCAGGTAGTCCCCCGATGAATGGACAGGCCCCTCCTGGAACACCAGCCTCGTGCTTGGTATCCTTTCGGACAGACTCCTCATCGGTCAGCCTCCTCCAATTGGACAGACAGATTGGGACCCCCTCCAAATTGGGGACCCAGTCAAACAATGGGGCCCGCACAGCAGATCAATTGCTCCGGGCCAACGTGGTCCTGGAACCAGGAACACTGCTAACCACGCACACCCCGGCCAGGAGGGCCATATGCGGGGGTGTCGTGGAATGGCTACCCCAATGGTGGGCGCCACACAAGGAAGAACCCAGAGGCGATGGCGTCTGCCCCCTTTATACCCCTCCACAGCATGCACAGCGAGGCGGCCCACCCCTGACTGGCCGCCAAGGAGAGATACTCATTCTCACTTGACCCCACTGCTGCCACCTACCTACCGGGGTGACGGGAGTCCCCGAGCAAAAGGCTAGCCCACAGTACAGCCAAGCTAGAGCAGAGACCCAAATTTAAACAATCAAACTAATTCAGAGCCAACTATTTCTCTGAATTCTCCCCCTAAATTTAACATAGCAGCTGCTCTGAAAGTAGCCAGGCGATACATATAATTTATATCTGTGTGTATGTGTGTGAAAAACTGCAGTATGTTTATGTGCCTTGTTTTCAAGCAAATGTGTTCTTGCAATTGTCCTTATAGTAATATATAGAAAAACAGTTTTGGTGTTTAAACAACAGTTCACCAGTCTTAGAATGTTGATTAAGGCTTAGAGACTTGTGTTCCTGTTCTACAACTTTTCCTTTCACAGCATATATAATTGTAGTAAATATGCTCCCTTACCAGGAAGTCAGTGAAAGGTTGAAGAATTGCATTCAGGTTCAGATATTGTCCAGGTGTTTGTCTGATGCTGGTCACCCATAATATTTTGGAGTGGTATCTAAACTGCACATTTCTATTCAATTACAGAATAGCACATATCTGTTTTTCACAAATATTTTCTGTCCAATTTCATCCACTTTATGGAAAAGTAATGTATGTTTGGACTAATTGTACAATTCCCTGTCTAGCCAGCAATTTCTCTTTAGTGGCCTGTTCAGTGTCATTCTGAAGTTTTTCTATTAGCAAAACTGACCTGCTCAAGATTATATTGGAAAATTCTCATTATACATGGTTATACATTTAGCTGAAGAAATAACATTTTTGCACATACGATAAGCTGTACCATATTATATTAGGTGCACTAATGTTTTGTTCTCTCCTATTTCCCATGTTCTTTGTTCTCTAATGTTGATAATAATATGCATCTCTCATATTCCTCTAATCTCAATGATTGACTAAATATTTTAAAGTGATAGCAAAAATAATAAAAGAACAGCTGCATCTGTGCTGCATATTCAAACTTCTTTGTAGCAAAGTGCATCTGAACTCAAAAAGTAAAGATTTAGAGCAGCTTCACACTGATCTCCCACTCTATGGTACCTGTGGTTGTTGTGTGGGTAAAGCCTCATACACACGATCGGACGTCAAACAAACTTTCTCTTGGAAATAATGTTTGTGGACAAATATCAATATATCCAAGCACCTCGTCCCAATAATTGATCAAAAAACAATAAAGAAGGGAAGGGTACCTGCGGAACCCAGGGACTATTGATTGGTGCTAGTAGGAAATCAACAACAAGGAAGTATAGAAAAAATTGAAAAATATTTTATTTTTAACAATTAGATATATATAAAACAACATCAATCAAGATGGATAAATGAGATCTCCAATAGAGTATAGAAGGAAGATCAATTGAAGCATTGGCTTGTATACTTGCTCGACATGTTTCGCTCAATGTGGAGCTTCCTCAGGAGCTTAGTAAGCAATGCTAGACATCAAAGAGAACACGAATAATTAATTAACTGTAATCAATACATTGAATATCAAAAATAGATGCACAGATTGAGTGCATAACATTATATCAAAATGCATTTTACATTGAGTGAAACATGTCGAGCAAGTATACAAGCCAATGCTTCAATTGATCTTCCTTCTATACTCTATTGGAGATCTAATTTATCCATCTTGATTGATGTTGTTTTATATATATCTAATTGTTAAAAATAAAATATTTTTCTATACTTCCTTGTTGTTGATTTCCTACTAGCACCGATCAATAGTCCCTGGGTTGCGCAGGTACCCTTCCCTTCTTTATTCTTTTTTGAAACTTTCCCTTGGATTTTTGTCCGAAGGGAGTTGTCCGGTCACACCCATAACATACACACGCTCTGACTTTTACGGCAACAAACACAAACGTAGTGATGTTTTAACGCACTGACGAGGGTTTAAAAGAGGAAGTTCGATTCTCCGGCGTCACCCTTTGGGCTCCTTCTGCTAATCGAGACATGTCAAATCGCATCTCAAATCGGCGGCAATTCTTGGCAATGGCACTGTCCTAATCAGTGCGACGCCGCATCTGCGATTTAAAAAAGTAGTTCCTGTACTACTTTTTGCGATTTCGGGCCGCGATTTACATTAAATTGCGGCCAAAATCGCGGCCGCAAAATCGCGGTAAAATCGTGCATTTTACCGCGATTTTAAATTCGCAGCAGTGTGAACCTAGGCTATAAAGAAGAAGAGAATGTGCGCTGCTTTTCTTGATTTTAGAACTTTCCGTGTCACGAATGTGCTCTTTCAAATACGAACGCTAGTTTTACCAGACAGAACGCTTCCGGCTGGTCTTTGCTTCTCAGCATGCGCGTTTGTACTTTGTCCAAAAGTACGATTGCTTGCTGTACACACGGTCGGACTAGGCACCATTGGACTCTTGTTGACGTAAAGTTTGTCCGTTTGCAGACCGAACTTTTTGTCCGATGAAACCCGAAAAAGTTTGTCCGATGGAGCGTACACACGGTCGGACTATTTTGAAAACTTGCTCATTTTGAAGTTTGTTGGCAAAAAGTCAGACCGTGTGTACGGGCCTTAAGCTGCACTTTGCCACAGACTTCTATTATGTGAGGGGTTTGGGGTGCTATCAGAAAACACATGCAGGACTTTTAGTGCACTTTCAGAAAACACAACAAAACCACAGTGTGTAATAGAAGACTAAGGCCATGTACACACAATCGGAATTTCCAATGGGATAAAATCCGATGGAATTTTCCGTCGGAATTCCGTTTAAATTCCGTTCAAATTCCGACCGTCCAAAACGCGGTAACGTAAAAAAAACACAACAACGAGCCCAGAAATATTAAGTTCAATGCTTCCGAGCATGCGTCGACTTGATTCTGAGCATGCGTGGCTTTTTCTCCGTTGGAGTTCCACACAGACGATTGGAAATTCCGATACGATTTTTTTCCATCGTAAAAAAATAAAACATGTTCTATTTCTGAACTCTAACAGAAAAAAGTCTGATGGGGTCTACACGGTCAGAATATCCGATGAGAAAATTCTGTCTGACTTTTTTCATCGGAAATTCCGATTGTGTGAACAAGGCATATGGCAAAGCACAGCTAACCCACACCAAAACCACAAGTGCACTGAGCTGTGCCTGTGCTGCAGGCAAAGCACAGCGGGGAACTGTGAACCCTCCCCCCCCCCAATTATGTTATGGTACCGGTGCTAGTTAAATTTAAGGGTAGATCAGAGTATAGTTAAACTCTGATCCAGATTGTTAAGTGCAAAACAGGGTCTCTGTCTCAGCTGGGCTGTGCTGCAGGCTATTCTGTTGCGCTGGGGTGTTCTTCCAACCCCAGTGCTGCAGGTGGCAGCAGTGGAGTCAAGGTTTGGGTGCTCTTTCCCAGCAGCCAATCAGGAGGGTTTAACCTTGCTGTGCATGCTGGGGAGGGGTATTTATGAGGCAGACCCCGTTGGTGCTGGGTCTTCTTCTTCGAGTGTGGCACCCACCTTTAGGGTGATCACATCGCGGCGCCCCAGCGTTATGGCCTACCTGGCCGGGGTGTGTGTGCCATGTGGTGTTCCCGGTTCCAAGGCCATGTTGGCCCGGAGCATCTGGACAGCGACGGGGACCCAGTGAGTGACTGGGTTCCCACCTTTGAGGATCCCAAACTGTACTGCTGTTCGGTGGGAAGTCCGTCTGAGGAGCGCCATTGAGAGGCTGACGATCCAGGGGGGCCTCGACAAACCACCGGGGATCGGGGTGGCCGGACACAAAGGGATTGATCACCTGTCAGTCGGTACCTGGGCGACAAGTTGAAGGAGATCCAGGCGTAATTCATCTAAGGAGGGATATCTCCGTGATTACAATCCGGAGAGGGCCTGTGGCAGAGGTATCTTTCTGAGGCTCACCAAGGAGGGTCTGTGGCAGAGACTTTTCCTACAATTGTCCAAGTGATACTCCAGCTTCCAGGTCAGTGAGAGAGGCCTGTCCGGGTACACTAAACCCACTCAGGCTGGAGTGGCGCAGAGAAGTGTTACGCTTGGGAGCAGGACTGTTTCCCTCATCACGCCTGAATCTGCTGTTCTCTCTTCTTCAACTTTACTTTCCTCACCATACGTTTTTACTGTTTTTACCCGGCTAGGTAATAAAGAGCACAACAAAGAACACCTGTTGCGGACATTCCTTTACTTCTACCTAATGCAATACGCATCATTTACCCCAAGGAATTTGGGGGAGCCATGAGGTAAATGTGCCACCCAAACAACCAGCAGCTCCTGTAATGCTACACGGGGAACATCTACAGTAGAAGTGTTAAATGTGCCTAAGCACTACCTTTTGCATTTAATACTCCCTGAAAAATAGCAGTGTATTTCCTGATTATAGATAAGGTTTGGGTTCTCTGCTGTGATGGGTTTGTATTAAATCCTGTAGGAACAAAATTTGTGGTCCTGACACATTAATATCTAAATTCCCGTGAGCAAACTTTTTAAATCGTAATGCACTGCATGGCTTTTGAACTATTGCCAGCAGGCTTAGAAGGACCAATAAGGGGGCTTTTGATAAGCCAACACCCTCACTGTAAAAGAAGGGGGTAGGGGTGCACAAAGCAGCTATAGTATCAATGATTTGAAAAAAAATGGATATGGAGAGTGCATAAACTACATATGGAGAGATTAGTGTCAGTTAGGAAATTTTACTTTTATTTTGATTGCTACCTCTTTGAGCAATAAATGCCTTTGACATCTTTCTTCCCTATTATTGGGGGCTTTTTTGCATACAATTTTTATGTGTGGTCAATTTTAGCTGTTGTTCCGTCCATAGCAAACTTTTTTATTCCTGGCCAGGCTTCCCTTAAAAAAATAATAGATAAGAATGCATTTTTTTTTACAAGGGATGGTATTTTGGGAGTTTCATCTATTTTGGATGTATATTGGGTGTACATTTTTGTTGATATAATTTTAGATTTAAGGGCTCTTTCACACGGAGCGGACCGTTTCTGGGTCCGCTCCGTGTGTCTCCGTCGGCTCAGCGGGGATCCCCGCTCAGCTGTCGGCGGATAGGGCGGTCCCCGCACACAGTGCAGGGACCGCCCTGTCTCAGCTCCGCTCTGCCCTATGGGGAACCTGATGCAGACGGACCGTCTGTCCTTCTGCATCAGTTCCGCTCCGCCGGACGGAAGAATAATAGGGTTTTCTTCCGTCCGAAAACCGGATCCCGACGGACGCGGACGCTAGCGGATGCTCCATCCGCTAACGGACGCGATCCCATAGGGATGTATTACAAGTCCGTTAACGGACTTGTAATACACGGACGAGCGGAGCGGACGTCTGAAAGGGGCCTAACTGTTTTTGCTGGAAAACTAATTTTTTTAACTACTTGCACACATTAAAAACATGCTATGGCTTGCGATAATTACACTACCATACCTGTGGTCTCAATTGACAGAAGTTGGTCAATGGTGGGACAGTTTTGCATCATCAAGAACGGGAAAAAAGAGAGCTGGTTCTCTTTTTTTTGCCGGCAGATTTTGGCAATTTTCCCTTCTGAAAAACTGCGAGGGAGTATACACAGGGCCAGGATTCCCAGCCAAAAGCTCTCCTCGCAGTTTTTCCGTCTGAAAACCTGGTCGTCTGTACGAGGCATACTTCACACAATAGCAGGGTCAATTAGCACAGAGAACAGACAGATGACTGGAGGTGAGGACATTAGCATCTAACAGTATGTGTCCCAACAGTATGAATGAGTCACTCTTACAATTAACCCATTGAGTTCATAATCAACAATCAGTAAATATTTCTTTTCAGATATCCTGGAATATATTGTGGATAATAATTACATAATAATGGACATAGGATGATTTTGGACATAAGAGGGTCCGGGGATGTCCCGGGTGAGTCTGTCACATGTGGTAATGTAAATTCTGGGCTTCTCACTCTTCTCCTTGTGGGACTAGAAGCTGTACCTGAGGCCCAGTGCAAATATAACATTATTAATCAGGATTAAAAATTATGTTATTAACAAACTGTTGATGGCATTTGTTTGCCACCATGAACTCAAACAGGAAAAAAATAATCTAATACTGATGTAGCACTACTCCCGTAGGAGCTGCTGGTTTAGATTTGGGTTTTGCACATTACCTCTAAGTTCGTTGTCAGGGGAAGAAAGTCTATAGAAATTGCAATGTCCACCTGTACCACAGTTCACCTCCCACAAGAAATTGTCACTTGTTAATTTACAAGCATAGGAGTTTCCATGTCTTATTCTTATTTAGGTAATGCCTATACTGTAACAACTTTACACTGTAGGTATAAAACTTACAAATATGTCTAAATAAAGATATTTTGACAAGGAAATTGCAATGTCCACACAAGATGTAAAACCTTCAACTGTTAGGTTTTATTTTTGCTGCATAAAACTTGTGAAGAAAGTAGAGAGTATAGAGAGATGGGGAAGGTTCAGGTACGCGGTACAGAACGCACAAAAATACCTAAAGTTCCAGAATTCGCCACTCTCCCTTGAGTGGGTATTGGTCACCCGGATAGACCCCTCTCACATGGCCTAGCAGCCGGGATGATGCACGAACAGTATGAGAACAGTCTCTGCCACAGACCATCTGAGAATGAAAGATGGATAGTCAGGGATCCTCTGCCACAGAATTTAAGTCCCGAACTTCCAGCCTTACAGTAAAAGAGCCTTTAAGCCGATTCGGCGGGCTGAAGTAGTGGATCCCTTTATAACGAAGTCACTAGGCCTATCCCGAGACATTAGCTTGCTTTTCTTGGTTCCTTTGTTAAGCAGCTTCCCCCACTTGGATGGACAGCTTGGGATCCCCTTTAGAATCATAGGCCCCAGCCAGCATAGCTGGGCCTACTCAATAGAAATGCAGCCTCGGACCAATGTGGTCCCGGGCTGGAAGCACACACACATACCTCGCGTCAGGAGGGCCACGAGGCGAAGGACCCTGAAAAACGGCGCCTTCCCCTTAAGTACCTCGTCATGCACAGCGGGGCACCACTCCCACTGGGCTGCTGCCGAGAAGCGTCACTCAACACACCATGGTTCGCTTGTGTTCCAACATGGGCCTGAGGTGGTAACGCCACCTACGGGCAACAGGGGAAAACCCTATCAAGCACAACCATAGCCAGAACAGAGGCTAATTTCAATGGAATTCAATAAAGTCTGAGCCCACTATTGGCTCAGATGCCCTCTAAATTTAGAATAGCGGCCCAGTCATTGGGAGCAGAGCGCTACACTGAGTAATCACAAAAGAATACCCCAGTGGCCTGCAAGATGCTGCTATATTTACTATATGTGTATTGATAGCAACGGCTTTTACCAAGGTGTTGACAAATCCATAAATAGAGTAATTAAAGAAATAAAAAAGGTTAAAGTGGAACTTCAATATTTTTTTCATTTTCCATCTATAAAATCCTCTGCCCTTGTTGTTTTAACTTTGGGTAGTAAAAACATTTTTTTCTGCCAGTAAATACTTTATACAGTCCACTTCCTGTTTCTTGTCTGTAAAAAGCCTAGGCTTATGACATTGTGCACAGCTCTCTTACGTTTGAGAGAGTTTGCCAGGAAGGGAGGGGGGGTGAGTCATAAGAGGACCAATGAGAGCTGCAGGGATGGAGGTGTGTGTCTGTGTAAATCCAGGAAGTGAACAGGCAGCAGCTTCAGCTGCCCACAGTTAAAATGGTTGCAGCCAGACTTTGTGGAGGGAGATTTCTGCAGAATGTTTGGCAAGTACAGAATCACAATATATATATATATATATATATATATATATATATATATATATATATATATATATATATATATAAAAAATAACATGCAAAGTGGTTGGAGGGAGGTTTCCGAATAGCAAAGATGTTTTTATTACAAATTATGTGAGCAGACAGCAGTTCCTCTTTTAAGGGGAAAAGCATTACTGCCATTTTTAGTTGTCCATGTTATTGCCAGTATTTGTCTCTTTATTCATTTTCAGGACAGCCCTCTTTACTCAAAACCTAACTCTAATTCTAAGTTGGATTAGCTTACATTAGGCTTTTTTTTAGTTTATGTTGCCTTAGAAAAATGTGTTGGTAAATCTTGTTGAAGCAGCAGATAATAGCATTAGGACAATTTTCTTACAGTGCTTGGCACAGCTAGAATCAATATTGATTTACACTACCTTCTCCAAAAAAATCTCTATTTTGCCACATAATAAAATGACAACCTTATTTCTGTGTTTACCAGTTTTTCAAACATTTGTACATATTCTGGCAAGCCTGTTAAATATTTGAAGATGGAGAAGTTCTTAAGTGTTTATGACTGGAAAGAGAACATATCAGTAGTGCAAAGTGGCAGGCGAAGCAAAATACTCATGTCTGTTCTGATTCATGCTCTATGTTGAGAGATGTTTTTAAACGAATATTGTACTGAGAGAATATATTGTCTACAATTGCTGACCTCTCCTAGAAACTCTAGCTTCATAGCTTTATGAATTCAGTACTTTAATCGATGTTCCAATTCAAGTATGTAAATAAGAAACTCAGACTTTATTTGCTGCATGCTTATTCTATGTCAATGACTCAGAAAGTGCTGAAACCAAAGACAGACAGAAAATAACATTTATAAAGGAAGGTCAAAAATTGCAATCTATAGACTTCAGGTTTCCTTTAACCACTTCTTGCACATGTATATGGAGTCCCAATTAAGTGATTTGGCATGGGACTTTATGGATGCATGTTGGGTAGTTCAAATATGTATATAGGGCTGAAAATTATATCATTGAATTCAGAACCACAGAAATCATTCAGAGATCATGGTACTATAAAAATATAAATGTTTAATAATAAATAAATACAATCTGATTGTACAAAAGACACAAATATGAAGATCACAAAAAGGAGAATAACAACACTGTGCAGAAGCTTATATACGTATCCCATGCTATTGGTCCTACATGTTTCGCCCTTGAGGGCTTCTTCAGGGACACATGGATATATATAGCAATCTAAAATAGATAAAAGCTACATGAGTAAACATATAGGGCTAGATTCAGGTAGATTGGCGCATCCTTATTCCGGCGTAGCATATCTCTTTTGCGCTACGCCAACGTAATTTTGAAAAAGTAATGTATTCATAAAGCATTTGCGTGTAACGTTGCGCCAGCGTAACATCAATTTGAAGGCGCAAGCCGGCGCAAGTGTAAGTGGGTGTGCCCTTATGCAAATGATGTGCTGAACTTGGAGCAGTGGATTGCGCCCGGCGTAACACAGACGGAGCATGCGCAGTCACGTGGACTCTTGGTAGCTTTCATGTGAGCATGCTCACAACTACGCCGGCCCAACTTCCTGGGATGCGCCGGCTTACGGAGAGCGCATAAATACACCCAGACATGCGCCCGTCCGGCGCAAAATTACATCCTGCTTTTCCCCCCCCCTGAGCAAGGTAATTTTGTTTGATCTTGAGATGGCACCTCCTCAAGTGGAGAAGGAGAAAAAGAGGAAGCATAATTTCAACCCAGCGGAGATGGAGGTTATGTTGGCGGCACTGACCAAGTACGATGCCAACCTGCATGGTGCCAAACGTAAGGATACCACCAAGGCACAGGTGAGGGCGATTTTGGCCAAGATCGCCCTGGATATTAATGCCATTGGGAATGAAAAACGCTCCTCTGATTACATACAAAAAAAATTAAATGACATGCGGCGTCGGATCCGGGGCAAATTGGCCCTTATTAAAAAGCATGCCAGTGGCACGGGAGGAGGACCAGCCTGTGCAGTGCGATTAACACCTGAGGAGGAGATCATTGCCAGGTGTCTGTCGCAGGAGCAGGTGAATGAATGAATGAATGAATGAATGAAAAAACTTATATAGCGCGGCACATGCGAACTGAATCCCTTCTGGGCGCTGGTTGTTAGGGTCTCATGCCATCAGAAGAGCAGGGTTTTGATCTGCTTTCTCAAAGACAGGTGGTTTTGCTCCAACCGAATACTGGTTGGTAAAGCATTCCATAGCCTGGGACCTTGGAAAGCAAACCTTCTTTCTCCTTTGGACTTGTATTTGGTTTTTGGAACCTTGACCAGATTTTGGTCGGTGGATCGCAGAATGCGGTTGGAATTGTGAGGTTTGATCTTGTCGCATAGATATCTTGGAGCCTTCCCATGGATGCACTTATGTGTCAGGCAGAGTGCTTTGAATGCAATTCTGTCTTTCACTGGCAACCAGTGAAGGGATCTCAGTGAAGGTGAGATTGATTCCCATGATTTTTTCCCAGTCACAAGTCTTGCGGCCGTATTCTGTACGACTTGTAGACGCGCGATTTGGTACTTAGGGAGCCCGAGGTAAAGGGCATTTGCATAGTCCAGTCTGGAATTCACGATTGTTCCCACCACGACTGCTACGTCTTCTTTGGGGATGAATGGAATAAGTCTGCGTAGTAGGCGCATCAAATGGTGCGACCCGCTGACTACTGACCCTATTTGTGCGTCCATTGTCATGAAGGTGTCAAAAGTGACTCCTAGACTTTTGACTTTGGAGCTAGGGGAGATAATTTGTCCCAGAATGGGCGATGGTGTCCAGTTTGTTGCCAGTTGACTCTTCCGACTGGCGTGAAACATAAAGAGTTCTGTTTTAGAGCTATTGAGTTTAAGATAACTCTTAGTCATCCAGTTTTCTATTGAAGAGAGACATTTCTCTAATCTGAGATGATGATCCTTTTTGTTGCAGATGCGAAAATACAGTTGCGTGTCGTCTGCATAAGAGTGATAGAGTAGTTCTTGGCTACTGATAATATCAAAGAGAGGACGAAGATAGATGTTGAACAGCACAGGTGATAGGGGGGATCCTTGGGGGACCCCACATGGCACCGTGCGTTTTTCCGACGTGAAAGATCCCAGTTTCACTGTTTGTGATCGGTTTCCAAGAAAAGAGGAAAACCATGGTAAAGCATCTTCTGCGACTCTGGCAACTTCTGCTAGTCGTCTCAGTAACAATTGATGGTCTACTGTGTCGAAGGCTGCGCTTAGGTCCAGCAGAACCAGGAGACAAGATTCTCCTTCGTCTGCGGCCTCGAGCGCATCGTCCCATATTTTCAGCAAGGCCGTTTCTGTCCCGTGTCCGGGACGGAAACCGGATTGAAATGGATCAAGTAGGTTGTGGGTATCCAGATGCTGTTGCAGCTGTTGTACCACGACTTTCTCCATTATCTTGGAGAGAGCATTTAGACCTGTTATGGGACGGCGGTGAGTTGGGTCCATAGGATCCAAATTAGGTTTTTTCAAGATGGGCAGGATTGTGCCCTCTTTCAGCAGGGAAGGCACTATGCCTTCCTTAAATGACTGATTTATAAGCTGTGTGATTGGAGGCGCCAGGATGTCGGCACATTCCTTCAGTAGCTTGGTGGGAATGATGTCATTGGGTGCTGTGCTGTTCCGCAGGGGGCTGAGCGGAGTATTGTTTTGCAGAATACTTACCCGAATTCTTTCAATTTTGTTGATGAAGAAATCCGATAGTTCATTACAGAACTCTTGGGTGTCTGAAGTGGGGACTTCAAGACATCCCGGATTCATGGTCTGGGTGACCATCCTGAAGAGTTCTCGTGGGCGATTCAAGGCGCTGTTTATCACCATGGAAAAGTGATGTTTTTTGGCTTTGAAGATTTCTTTGTGATATTGTGTTGTTATTGCTTTGTAGATGTTGAGGCGTTCAGGGATGGGACTCCACTAATCGGCACTTGAGGACAGGTAAGTGTGTTTTCACCTCCATTTGGTGTGTAGCATGTGAGGGGGTGGAAGGGAACATGTGACAAGTGTGTGGGTCCACCAACATGTGTTTTTTTTTGTGTCATCCGTAGATGCGCAGGATGAAGCTGGGCCGTCGTCGGCTGTTGTGCGACCCACCACCGCTCAGTCCGACCCCCTTGGAAGCATAGGCTTGTTGATGGAGGGGAGTGCCCATAGGTCAGCCCTTGAGGTTGTTGTGGAGGAGTCCATTGACCTCCACCAGGAGGACTCCATCTACCTAGAGGAGGTTTCCAGCATCCCTGGACTCTCCACCACCTCCCCGACCATCAGGTCTACCCCATCCAGGGAAACCCCATCCAGGGCAACCCCATCCAGGGCAACCCCATCCAGGGGAACCCCATCCCGGTCTTCCCCATCTGGACGGTCCCAAGCCTCTCCTTCTCCCATGAAGGCTCTTAGGAAGACGAGGGTGTACCCGAAGCCCTCCGAGAAGGGCTGCAGGAGGAGCAAGGCCGGCAGACCCGCCATATCGGGGCTATGGTGGGTGACCTGCGACGTGTGGCAGACAGCCTGGCCTCCTCGGCCAAGTCCCAGGCTGCATGTGCAGCGTCATTACAGCAATACAGCCCCGTGAACACGTCCTTGTTGAGACGAAACGTCGGGAGGAGTCGCTCTGACGTCACCGCGTTTGCACGTGTGAGGACCCGGAAGTTCGGGACGCACGCTTTTCCACAGTCCGGCCGGCTGTGTTTTTATGCCCGATATACGTTTATTTTTAAAAGATTGATGTAAGTACGCAATCTGCTGTTTTTTACAATAAATTCCTACATACAGTATTACGCTATTGTGCTCTCCTTGGTTTTCTTCATATGTTTTGGAACTCTACTTTGGGCCATTACTGAGTGGGGATATACACCATTGAGACTTCATTGTGAGAGGAAAGGATTGAATCTAGCCCTGCAGTGGAAATTGGATATCTGTGTTATGCTGATTTTAATTTGACTTGCGGTAAGAGTCAGGCCCGGTACACACGAGCAAACATGTACGATGAAACCGGTCCGTCGGACCGTTTTCACCGTACATGCCTGCCAGAGGGCTTCTGTACGATGGTTGTACTAACCATCGTACAGAAGTCCGCGCGTAAACAATACGCGGGGCGTGTCTGCGTCGTCGCCGCGACGATAACGCGGCGATGACGCGGAGATGTGGGCGGGCCTGCCATTTAAAGGCTTCCACGCATGCGTCAAAGTCATTCGACGCATGCGAGGGACGGCGGGCGCCTGGACATGTACGGTAGGTCTGTACTGACGACCGTACATGTCCGAGCGGGCAGGATTCCAGCGGACGGTTTTAAAACACGTCCAGGAATATTTGCCCGCTGGGAAAAGGCCCGGCGGGCAAATGTTTGCTGGAATTCGGCCCGCTCGCGCCTACACACGACCGAACATGTATGCTGAAACTGGCCCGCGGACCAGGTCGTGTGTACGGGGCCTTAGTGTTACCCGTGGGTGGAGGTCTCCTGTCTTTACTGATCACTACGCCTGTGGATTTCTTTTTGCACCTTGGGATCTACTGCTGTTTTCACTAACATATTTTGGGACTGCTAAAATCTTTTTGCTCTTTTTCATATTTTGTATTTTTATTTTTCTATATATTTTTTTCTTTCATTGCACTATAGTTAATCATGTCATATTGATAGTGCCATGAACATTTATGTCACCACTTCAATTCATTGAATGATTGTCATTTTTTTTATTTTATTGACACTTAATTTGTGTCTTTTCACAATTTTAGAAGCGCGACTCCCTTTTGTTCCATATTTGTCTGATGTTGTATGACATCTTTGAGACGCAGCTAGTTTGGTTAGGTATTGGGGTATGCGCAATAATCTTTTCTGTGTCATTACAGTTGACCCTGACCCTGCATGCTGATCTGGGCAGCAAAAATAAAGAGAGCCTGCAGGATGTCAGCTCCAACAGTGTGGGGATGGTCACATGCATGGTGGAACAGCAGGCCACCACAGCAGTGCTCACAGCGGAGGTGAGCACAGCGGAGGTACTGCTGTACATGCGGAGGGGAGGCAAACCCGGTGGCACCAGCATCTTAATACAACCCGCCAGCTTAGGATGCTGGCACAGACCAACTCTGTGCTCACCCGCCTTGCCATCGCTATGGAGGGCAGGCAGGCACCACCTGCCAGGAGTGATCGAGCAGGGGATGATGCTCCCCCCCTCCCCCCCACCCCAGGCTCCCTCCCGCCAACTGAGGAGCCGGAGCCGTGGCACCCGTGGCACCAGCCTTGGCCCACGGCAGAGCAGATGATTTTTTGTTTTTTTGTGCGATTCTGCTCTGTTTTTTCTTTTCGTATTTATATGCTGCTCAAAGTCTGAGCTTTTTTTATTTATTTATATGCTGCTCAAAGTCTGAGCTTTTTTTTTTTATTTATATGCTGCTCAAAGTCTGAGCTTTTTTTAAAGTTGTAGTTCCTACACAAGGTGAAACTACAGTGTGACTGGTGTATGAATTTTGGGGGGGGGTGTCACTCCTGCCAGCAAAGGGGTGTCACCCTCTGCCGTGTGAATGGTGTATGAATGTACAGCAACATAATTGGAGCCTTGGAGTGGCGTTGTTGCTCCCAAGTCCTGCATGGTGGACACCACAGTGGTGTGCATGCATGCATTCTCCTTGTGCCATGATGAATGTGAGTGTTTTACTGTGGGGCATCTCCTGACTGCTCTTCCCTCAGCAGACCGGGTAGCCTCACTTCAGGGGGGATTGTGGGGTTGGGGGGTCAGGTCATCACGTAGGTCAATCTCCAGGCCCTTTCTCATAGCGTAGTTGTGTAGAATGCAACATGCACCGATGATCTGGCACACAAAGTTTGGGGAATACAACAGGGCCCCCCCCCCCGGACGTATCCAGGCATCGGAAACGGGACTTCAGGAGGCCAAATGTGCGTTCCACCACTGCACGGGTACGTGTGTGTGTGCATCATTGTAGTTTTGCTCTCCTGTGGTTTGGGGATTCCGGAATGGAGTCATGAGATGGGGTCCAAGTGCATATGCCGCGTCACCTGGAAGGGAAAAGACAGGAGGATGTTAGTCGTGCATGTGCCCCTCGTGATGTCTGCATCATGGGGGCGGACAGTCATGCCTGACTCCCATGTCACTCACCAACCAGCCAGCTGTCCCCATACATGTTCTGTTCAAATTCTGTGGAGATGTTGCTTTGACGGTATATGTAGCAGTCGTGGCTGGACCCTAGGTGTTTGGCACGGACGTGCCATATGAGGCATTGGGCATCGGCTATCACCTGTACGTTGATGGAATGCCAGTGCTTCCGATTGCGGTATATGTGCTCTGTGTCACGGGGGGGCCGTAGTGCCACATGTGTGCAATCAATGGCCCCCACGGTGCGTGGGAATCCTGCAATTTGATAGAAATCCACCATTGCCTTATGCCGCATATGCTCCTAGATGGGTTTGTTGATGTGGTGGGACATGCGTCTGAGGATTGCGGGGACAACCTGGTGCACACATCTGCTCATGGTGGATTGTGACATCCCAGCCATGACTCCACTTGTACGCTGAAAAGATCCACTGGCGAGGAAATGGAGTGTTGCCAGTACCTTGACCAGTGGCTGCACTGCATGTGAGCGATGTGTCTTGCTGGTGATGTCATCCTGCAGGGTTGTGGCAAATTCCTGGATGGCATCAGGGCTGAATCTGAAAATGTGAAAGACTTCCTAAAGCGCCCCTGCCCATTGAAATCAAAGCAGTGCTTTGCAGGCGTTTTTTTTTAACCCTTTCTCGGCCGCTAGCGGGGGTTAAAAGCGCCCGGCTAGCGGCTGAACAGCGCCGCAAAAAAGCCAGTTAAGTGCCATTAAAAATAGCAGCACTTTACCACCGATGCCCCCACCCCCCCAGTGTGAAAGAGGCCTTAAAGTCATCATCAAGTGCCATTGTGCGTGTGTGCTAAGCAGACAGGGCCGCTGGTGATCCTATTTCCTCTCTCCCTCTGTACAGTGTCAGAGGCGCTGGAGAAGCAGTGGCGGAGGACTGTATCCATTATGAGGAAACATCCCCTGCACCGCTGCGTGTCCCTAATCATCACAGTGCCACTGCCAGTGATTGTGACCTGTCTGTGTTCCTCTGCGCACAGTCACTGTCTCTGATGTTCCGTTCCACTCTGCCTTTCTGCCCAGTGCTGTGCCCGCACACGCACACCACATGATCCGCCCCCATGGAGGCCACTCTCTCCCTCCTGCTAAGTGCCCATACACCACACGATTCCTCCGCATTTATCGGTGCTGGTAAGGCTGCATTTATGGGTTCTGGTAAGGCCTCGTTTATGGGTGCTGGTAATGCCGTTTTTTTGGGTGCTGGTAATGCCGTTTTTTTGGGTGCTGGTAAGGCCGCTTTTATGGGTGCTGATATTACTGCAATTATGGGTGCTGGTAAGGCCGCATTTATGGGTGCTGGTAAGGCCGCTTTTATGGGTGCTGATATTACTGCATTTATGGGTGCTGATATTACTGCATTTATGGGTGCTGGTAAGGCCGCTTTTATGGGTGCTGATTTTACTGCAATTATGAGTGCTGATATTACTGCATTTATGGGTGCTGGTATTACTGCAATTATGGGTGCTGATGTTACTGCATTTATGGGTGCTGGTAAGGCCGCTTTTATGGGTGCTGATTTTACTGCAATTATGAGTGCTGATATTACTACATTTATGGGTGCTGGTAAGGCCGCATTTATGGGTGCTGGTAAGGCTGCTTTTATGGGTGCTGATATTACTGCAATTATGGGTGCTGATATTACTGCATCTATGGGTTCTGGTAAGGCCTCATTTATGGGTGCTGGTAAGGCCGCATTTATGGGTGCTGGTAAGGCCACTTTTATGGGTGCTGATATTACTGCAATTATGGGTGCTGATGTTACTGGATTTATGGGTGCTGATATTACCACATTTATGGGTGCTGGTAAGGCCGCTTTTATGGGTGCTGATATTACTGCAATTATGGGTGCTGATATTACTGCATTTATGGGTGCTGGTAAGGCCGCATTTATGGGTGCTGGTAAGGCCGCTTTTATGGGTGCTGATATTACTGCAATTATGGGTGCTGATGTTACTGCATTTATGGGTGCTGGTAAGGCCACTTTTATGGGTGCTGATATTACAGCAATTATGGGTGCTGATGTTTCTGTATTTATGGGTGCTGGCAAGGCTGCATTTATTGGTGCTGATATTACTGCAATTATGGGTGCTGATGCTACTGCATTTATGGGTGCTGGTAAGGCCGCTTTTATGGGTGCTGATATTACTGCAATTATGGGTGCTGATGTTACTGGATTTATGGGTGCTAATATTACCACATTTATGGGTGCTGGTAAGGCCGCATTTATGGGTGCTGATATTACCGCATTAATGGGTGCTGGTAAGGACACTTTTATGTGTGCTGATATTACTGCATTTATGGGGGCTGGTAAGGCCGCATTTATGGGTGCTGCTAAGGCCACTTTTATGGGTGCTGATATTACTGCATTTATGGGGGCTGGTAAGGCCGCATTTATGGGTGCTGCTAAGGCCACTTTTATGGGTGCTGATATTACTGCATTTATGGGTGCTGGTATTACTGCAATTATGGGTGCTGATGTAACTGCATTTATGGGTGCTGGTAAGGCCGCTTTTATGGGTGCTGATATTACAGTAATTATGGGTGCTGATGTTTCTGTATTTATGGTTGCTGGTAAGGCCGCATTTATGGGTGCTGGTAAGGCTGCATTTATGGGTGCTGATATTTTTTTTAAAGCCCATAAACTGATTTCTATGTTAGCCTATGTGCCCATGCACACCTGGGCATTTTTGTTAGTGTTAATGAGCTTAGGAGTTTATTGTCTTTTTTCTGAACGCCCGAAATTTGCGTTCAAAGTGCCGTTTTTTGGCAGGGAAAAACGCTAAAAAACAAAAAACGCTCATAAACGCTCAAAAACTCTGGCACCAGCGTTTTTTAGCTTTTTTTATCCATTGGAAAAAAAAAGCTACACTGAACAACGCTGATTAAAGCTATTGCAAAACGCTAAAAAACTTTGAAAGGCTCTCTGCAAAGCTACTGGAGTTTTTTTTATAGCTTTTCTTAGCTTCAGTGTGCATGGAGCCTAAAGAGTTTGACTTGTTGATTTGTCAGCAGTTTTTTTTGTTAAGGTTATCTGAAAGATAGGTTTCAAATGTTTTGACAGGGGCGCAGTTTCAGTGCTTGCCATAGGCGCCATTTTCACTAGATACGCCTCTGCTATCAGCGCAGCCTCATCAGCACACATCAGGGAAGAAGAAATATTTGCAAACATTTATAACAGAAACAAAGAAAAACTGTATTTATTATTATTTATTACCCAGTGGTGATTAACCTCCCTGACGGTATGATTCTGTCTGGAATTACGTACCAAAAGCGGTACAATTATTTGCAAGGAAATTTGGCGTTTTATACTGTAGGCCTGTAATTCTTAGGAATAACTCACTTAAATCTGACCAAACAAGAATCTAATAGGCATCCCGGGTATGACATTTTTTTAAAAACAAAATTATAAATTATAATATAATAAATAATTATAAATAATTATAACAAATAATAATATAATTCTAATAAAAATTATTCAATAATGTAATCAAATCAAAATCACTGAAATTTTCTCAGTTGCAGAATTGTCGCTGTCATTACTTTTATTTTTTTTATGACGAATTTCCCCACAAATCGCTATCGCACAATTCTGCAAGTGATTATAATTTATTATTGCTGTTTTCTAGCTGCTCTAAAACCATTTTTGACATAAAGGGACACTTTTGGTTGCTATGGACAATCTACAGTTTGCAGGCAGAAAGAACAGTTTTTATTATATAAAAGAACATGTAGGGCACTGGGCAGACCACTAGGGACAAGGGGGTGTGTATTTTTTACATACAGTACTGTAATCTATAAGATTACAGTATACTGTATGTAATGTGTTTGTTTACGTTTTTGAATTTGGCGCCGATCTCCGCTCCCGTGCGTCGTAACGTCGCAGGGAACGGAGATCGGCGGCACAGTAGGACGCTGTGTGAATCGAGCGAGGTCCCGCTCGCTCATACAGCGCGGTGGCATCGCTGGATCCAGGAGAAGGTAAGCCAGCGCACGCTGCAGGCTCTGCATATCTACCCCGAGCGTGACTCGGGGATACCGATCGCAGCCTAAAAAACCCACCCCGAGTCACGCTCGGGGATACCGCCAGGCAGGTTAAATACCACTAAAATAAATCTCTATCTGTCTCAAAAAATGATAACATTTTCATTTGGGTACAGTGTTGCATGACTGAGTAATTGTAATTCAAATGGAAAATTGGCCTGGGCAGGAAGGGGGTGAAAGTGCCTGATATTGAAGTGGTGAAACAAAAAACTCCTTAAATTTGCATTACACAATAAATGCTGCAGGGTATTATTTGTCATTAATAATAAATAATGATAATTTAGTGCATTAAAAGACACTTTCTAGGTAAGGGAGGTATCACAGTGCAACAGGTCTGCCCAGGGTTTCCTTTGTTATAAAACCAAGTTCTTTCTGGGAGATTCTATTATAACCTCTGGTCATTTGGAAGGTATAGTCTTGCTGGTAGGTTAGTCACTTATTGCACTTAATTTAACCACTCGCCCACCAGCCGCCATCATTATACTGCGGCAGGTCAGCTTGTTCCTGTGAATCATCATACCACTACGTTGGCTCCTTTAAGAGCTATAGCAGGTGTGCATGCCCGCTCCATAGCAGGGGAGCCGATGCGTGTGGCCGGCGGCCGCCGGACACCCGTGATCACTCCACAGAGAGCTCGAATGGGAATCTGTCAATGTAAACAAACAGATCCCCGTTCTGACAATGATCAGGAACAGCGATCTCTTTCTCCTCCAGTCAGTCCACTCGACCCACAGTTAGAAACACCCCCCAGGGAACACATTTAACCCCTTGATCACCACTAGTGTTAACCTCTTCCCTGTCAGTGTCATTTGTACAGTAATCAGTGCATTTTTATAGCACCGATCGCTGTCTAAATGTCACCTGCCCCAAAGAAGTGTCAAAGTGTCTGATCTGTCCGCTGCAATGTCACAGTCCTGCTAAAAATCGCTGATCACCACCATTACTAGTAAAAAAATATAATAATAATAAAAATGCCTTAAATCTATCCCCTATAACTTTTGCACAAGCCAATCAATATATGCTTATTGCGATTTTTTTTTACAAAAAAAAATATGTAGAAGAATACATATTGGCCTAAACTGATAAAGTTTTTTTTTGGATATGTATTATAGCAAAAAGTAAAAAATATAGCTTTTTTATTTTTTAATTGTCGGTCTTTTTTTGTTTATTGTGCAAATAATAAAAACCACAGATGTATTCAAATACCACAAAGCTCTATTTGTAGGAAAAAAAGGATGTCAATTTTGTTAGGGTACAATGTCGCACGACTGCACAATTGTTAGTTAAAGCAACACAGTGCCTTATCTTAAAAAATGTCCTGGTCACTAAGGGGGAAAATCTTCCGGTACTTAAGTGGTTAATGCATTGAAAGACCTTTCTAGGTAAGGAAGGGATGAAAGTGCAACAGTCATTAAAAGTTCTTTCTGGAGATTCTATCATAATCCCTGGTCATATGTAATGTATAGTCTTGCTAGTAGGTTAAGCATTCATTTAATGCAATAAAAAAAAAACTTTTCTTGGTAAAAATACAAATTATACTGAAAGTGCACTTGGAAGTGCAGTCGCTGTAAATCTGAGGGGTAGATCTGAAATGAGGGGAAGTTCTGCTGACTTTATCATCCAATCATGTGCAAACTAAAATGATGTTTTTTATTCTCCTTGCATGTCCCCCTTGGATCTACAGCGACTGCACTTCCAAGTGCACTTTCAGTGCAATTTCAAGTGCACTTGTAGTGTAAAGTGGATTTTCCTTTAGTAAATCACCCCCATAGTGTATTTCGACTTAACGCCTACATTTTAATTGTGACATGCTCCCATTCCCTCAAAAAAATTACATTTGCTGTTTACATTTTACTTTCTTTTTTCTAAAAATGCACAAAACCTATTGGGGTTTCCTCTTAGATTTGTACTAATCAGAGGGTATATACTGGTGGCGCAGGCAGTGGGAAAGGTATTTCCTCTTTCATTTTTCACATACTTGTTAAGCACATTTTTATTTCATGACAGTGTCACTTTAACCACTTCAGCCCTGAACCATTTGGGTGGTCAAAGACCAGACCATTTTTTGCAATTCGGCACTGCGCCACTTTAACTGACAATTGCGCGGTTGTGCGCCGTTGCACCCAAACAAAATTGACATGACTTTTTTTCCCACGAATAGAGCTTTCTTTTGGTGGTATTTGATCACCTCTGCGGTTTTTATTTTTTAAACAAAATAAGTGCGACAATTTAAAAAAAAAGGCATAGTTTTTTCGTTTTTGCTATAATAAATATCCCCAAAAAATATATAAAAAATATTTGTCCTCAGTTTAGGCCGATATGTATTCTTCTACACCTTTTTGGTAAAACAAATCACAATAAGCATATATTGATTGGTTTGCGCAAAAGTTATAGCGTCTACAATATATGGGATAGTTTTATGGCCTATTTATTATTATTATTTTTTTACTAGTAATGGCGGCAATCTGCAATTTTTATCTTGGCTACGAAATTGCGGTGAACAGAGCGGACACTTTTGACACTATTTTGGGACCATTGTCATTTATACAGCGATCAGTGCTATAAAAATGCACTGATTACTGTGTAAATGACACTTGCAGGGAAGGGGTTGACCACTATGGGGCGAGGAAGGGGTTAAGTGTGTCCTAGGGAGTGATTTTAACTGTGAGATGGCTGGGTTATAAGTGACACTACAGTGATCACTGCCCCCGATCACAGGGAGCAGTAGATCACTGTCCTGTCACTAGGCAGAACAGGGAAATGCCTTGTTTACATAGGCATCTCCCCGCTCTGCCTCTCAGTGACACGATCACGGGACACAGAGTCCACGGGTCCTACAGGCACGGTCACGGAGCTCACGGTGGGCGTGCGTGTCGACTAGGAGGCAGATTCAAAGCAACGTTACGTCATGGGTTACTTACCTCAGGGATAGGAAAAGATGTTTCAGGTGAAGGATCAATCTACCTGAATGGCCTGAATCTACCAGGCCTGCATGCAGCCTGTGTAACCCCCTATGGCCTTTGCTTAGGGCATGTTACCTCTATCTTCCAACTCATAGGTGTCATTAGACCTTTGGGGCATGTGCCCCAGATCTAGGACAACCTATGTACCCTCTCAAGTTGGGGCCCCCCCCCCCCCAAACCAGGCAACACGCATATTTCTTCTTGGCCTCTTGTCTGGCATCTTGACAGTTCTTTAGTGTAGGTAGCGCTGGGAGGAGTAATATCCTTTTAAGGGTTAACTGACCACCACCTTTGAAGAGACCACCAATTAATAAAGCACTGACTACCACCAACATTTAATGGGCATGGATGCACAAAATTAGCAATTGCCAACAAAGGGAGCACTGGCCTGCACAAACAAAGTGGGCACAAACCAACAGAGGGAGCATTAAGGCCTCGTACACACGACCGAACATGTCCGCTGAAACTGGTCCGGCGGACCAGTTTCCGCGGACATGTTCGGTTGTGTGTAGGGACGACCGGACAATTTTCCGGCCGACCGGACAGGTTTCCAGCGGACAAATGTTTCTTAGCATGCTAAGAAACATGTCCGCTGGAACCATGTCCGCCGGACATGTCCGATGGTCAGTATGACTCATCGGACATGTCCGCTGGCCCGAGAACCCGCGCATGACGTCGAAGTGATTCGACGCATGCGTGGAAGCATTGAACTTCCGGGTTTGCGCACGTCGCCGCCAAGTCACCGCGTCGCAACCGCGTCGTCACCGCGACGTCTGTCCGCGGGAAATTTGGCCTGATGGTGTGTACAGCAATCAGACCAAATGATCGCAGCGGACATGTCCGATGAAAATGGTCCGTGGACCGTTTTCATCGGACAGGTCCGCTCGTCTGTACGTGCCTACAACATAAAAGGAGAAATTAACCACCACTATTAAATAGGGCATTAACCACCAATAAATAGGCACACCCACCACAAAAATAAAAGCAGGCACAGAAAACTAGGAATTAGCTTTGGGTTCAGATTGAGCATGGAATCACTGCAAACCAAACCTATTTGCTGTTAGCGGACACGACAAATTAATGCCCGCGGTTTGTTGCTATCTTAACCAACCAACAATATTGCACTTGTTGGCCTCTGAACTTAGAATGGTCAATAATTAGGGCTTTGTTATGTGGCAGCCCCTCGCTTTAAAAAGGCAGAGTTCCCAACAACCAAATTGACGATATGATTGGCTGAGTTAAGGAAAGCATAAGGAGTGATGCTGCTAATGTGCATAGAAACAGATTATTGTAGGGCTTGTACAAACTGGTGTCTTGGGGTGCTTTTACACTTGTGAATACACCCTGCCTGCGATTAACTGCAGGAACTCTACTGGGGGTTTGCTTAGTTAGCTGCAAGGAAGCAAGCCCATTGAAAGCAATGGGAGTCTGCCAGCTCTCATAGCTAATCACACCCACTCACATGTAATTGCTCATGTAGCAATCACATGTAAGCGATCGGCCCTGGGTGCAGATTGCCTTTTTCCAGGGCCAATCACTTGCATTGGATCCCTGCTTGAGAAATTTAAAAATATCAAGACAGTTCATCACCACTGGTCTACAATCATAACAGAGAGTTGTCACCCCATAACACAAAGTGCCCAAACAATGACCCTTTTATTTTACTATCAGCATCTGTTAAAGTTTAAAAATACTTTTTGACTGGCTGTTTTATACTTTGTGATTCACTGACCAGAGTAGGCTTTCTACACTTTCCTTTCATAATGCTAAGTGTTCACTTATTAGTCTTTTTTTAATGTCACACGTGTTGCCCTCTGTTTCTCCACTCATCATTGTAACAAAATAAACTAAACAAGGGGAGTCTAGCAATAAGGCACGACTCTTTACAGATGATGAATAAATGCACTTAGTCTGTTTAATGTCAATTCAGTTTTTGATTTTGTGATATCTTGATACTATGCTCACAAAGCTGCTCCCAGGTAAAGCTCTTTGAAGCTCTTGTTGCCATGCAAAGCATTCCATCTGGCCATCAGATGTGTACTTCTAGAGTTGGCATATATAGCCACATGTGTGTGTACATATGTATTAGGGGAGACAACAGAAGGACCTTCCCACATTTTAGCTGTTAGTTTTCACTATATAAAATGTTCAGTCATCCAGCTAAGTAGAAAGTTAGTTAGGACACAGAACCAGTAAAGAAGCAAATGTGTATGACGTGGGAGTAAAAAGTGGAGTATTATTCCCAATATATACTTTTGTAATAACACTGTTTTCTACCTATATGTGGATTAACTATCAACATTTTACCAGTTCATTGAATGGCTAAAATGTATATAATGTATTCACATTATATTCATTTGAAGTATGTCCCATTTTGTCTAAATATGGCAGTGTCATATCATGTAGTTATTTGAGAAACAGCACTGTCAGTATAAATCAGTTAGAACACTGGAGACTTCAATGTGCTTCATGTTTACAGCATGAGTGGTCATGTCACGTACCTGGTAGAAGAGCCTGATACGTCTCTTAGGCCTCGTACACACGTCCGAGGAACTCGACGGGCAAAACACATTGTTTTGCTCGTCGAGTTCCTTGTGAAGCTGCCGAGGATCTCGACGAGCCAAAATTACCCATTGAACAACGAGGAAATAGAGAACATGTTCTCTATTTCCTCGCCGAGATCCTCGTCGGCTTCCTCGGCCAAAAGTGTACACCCGCCCGGGTTTCTCGGCAGAATTCAGCTCCGACCGAGTTTCTGGCTGAATTCTGCCGAGAAGCTCGGTCGTGTGTACGGGGCCTTACACATCTAACTCGGGGCTCCTGATTGAGTAGACAAGTAGCGCAGGAGTGCAGAGTGGCACGAATGCCTGATGGTCTTGCTAGCCGCAGGGCTGGACAGGATCTCCAAGTCAAGTAGTCGATGGTCATCAGCATGCAGAGTTGCCAGGTAACCGCCGATAAACAGTAAACAGGAACATGCTGTCACTGGAGGCAGGAGAACCACTGGCAGATAGCAGGCAGATGAAAAACAGGCACCAGAGGGTAACAGACAGATGCTTGTAGCTTGGAAATCCAGTAAAGACTGGAACATACACAGGGTTAGACGAGCCAGGTCATATACAGGCAGACAGATCAGGTACAGATGTTGAAGCAGGAGCAAAGTCATGGCACAGGCCAGGTCAGTAACAAATTAGCAGAGTTGCAGTAATGGGCACAGGCAGAAGCAAGGTCAGGGACAAGCTGGTGTCCCAGCACAGGAATTGTCAAGGCAAGCCAGGTCAATAACTGGAGACAGATGCAGAGTAACAGGTTGCAGGTTAGCATGGGAATGCTGTAGACAAGAACGCACTGATCCCGAATACTGGCCCAGTTCAAATAGTATATTTGGAGCCAATATCTTTCACGGGTTGTGCATGCGCATGCACATACCTATAAACTTTCTTAGGCCCCGTACACACGAGAGGATCCATCCGCTGAAAAATCTCAGCGGATCGGTTTCAGCGGATAGATCCCCTGGTGTGTATGTTCCAGCGGATATTTATCCGCGGATATTTCCGATTTCCAGCAGATAAAAATTTGTTAGCATGCTAACAAATCTATCCGCTGGAATCGGCTCCAGCGGATCGATCCGGTGGTCTGTAAAGACTCACCGGATCGATCCGTCCGAACCCGTCCCTCGCATGCGTCGTAATGATTCGACGCATGCGTAGATTTCCTTATATGACAGCGTCGCGCACGTCGCCGCGTCATCATCGCGGCGACGGCACGACACGTCACCGCGGTTGAATTCCGCGCACATCTGGATCCGATGGTGAGTACATGCCAACGGATCCAAATCCGCCAGAGGATTTATCCGCGGATACGGTCCGGAGGACCGTATCCGCGGATCAATCCTATCGTGTGTACCAGGCCTTATGCACATTGGCAAGCATATGTGTACACAAATGCTCATGCATGTGAGCACAAGCTTGTGCACATTGAAGAGCCATAAACAGGAATCTGCCTGAGGGAGGCATTTTGTCTGCTGGCATGCCTTTTCTGACAGGTCATTTTGCACAGAATTCCCCCGGTAGTGACTGGGACAATGTGCAATGTATTCAGAATGTCCCTAATAAAACATTTTTAGTGTTATGTCCTCAGGGGTGTCTTCACATGCTTAGCATGGCTTTAGTAGAGGGTCCCTTATGTGCTGCTTAAGTCCCTTCAGTCAATGCTTTACTTCCCCCAGCATGCAATGGCAGGGACTGGAACATTAAAAGAACAGAAAGCAGCAACTCAAAGTGAAAAAATGATGAACCTATCTCCACGAGCGCTGAGCTCGCAATAGTCCCGCTTGTCTTCTCTCCTAGTCTCCTGTATTCACACTTGCAGCAACGAATGGCCCAGAGAGTGGCAATGGAAGTGAGGAAGAGAGGAAGAGAAGGGCGGCACATCGCATAATCCCGTAGGAACACGTTTATTGTAAAAGCAGTATATAGAAAAACTCACATTTGGCAGCTAAAAACGGTGACATACATCCACGAGCTGCGTGCTCGTCTGCCGACCGTCAGAAAGTGCAATGTCCAGTGCTCCAATCCCAAACAGGGATATTTATGTACTTACACTGTAATATTTGCTACATTTGTGGTTTATGATCTATAGTCGTGACACACATACATCTTATTTTCATTTAGTGGTCCCCTCAAGCTACCCTTTGTTTATGCATTCTGTGCATTCTGATCACATCATTCCCCTTCCTCCTGCACGATCCCCGCCCCTTTGTAGCACAGCGCAGACACCATCACTTTTTTAATTTTATTATATTGTTGTCTATCAGGTAGATCACTAGGGGCCTAATCCTCAAAAAAATGGCGCAACGTAACTTTTTCCATTTAAGTTACACCGCCGCAAAATCTCTAACTAAGTGCCCGATGCACAAAGCACTTACCTAGAAATTTTGAGCGGTGTAACTTAAATCGGGCCGGAGCAAGGCGTTCCTCTTCTCCAGGGGGCGATTACCATTTAAATGAGGCGCGCTCCCGCGCCGGCCATACTGCGCATGCTCGTGACGTCATTTTCCCGACGTGCATAGCGCAAAATTACGTTACGACAGGCTTTGTGGATTGCGACGGGACAATAAAGTTGCGTCGGGTAAAAAAAAAGATACTGCACCAAAAAAAAAAAATTCAAATTTAAAAAAAATCGCGTCGCGAGCAAGAAAGGTCTGTTTTTACAAGGTGTAAACAGTTTACACCTTGTAAAAGCAGCCCTAATTTTGAGTTTGCAAAATTAAACTTACGGAGAAAAAACGAAGCTGAAAAGCTTTGTGGATCTCCGTAAGTCCTAATTTGCATACCCGAGGCGGAATTTCGACGCGAAATGCCCCCAGCGGCGGATGCGGTACTGCATCCTAAGATCCGACAGTGTAATTCAATTACACATGTCGGATCTTCGTCCTAACTATGGGAAACTGATTCTGTGGATTAGTTCCATAGTTAGGACCAGGGATACGACGGAGTAACAGCAGTTACTCCGTCGTATCTTTTTTGAGGATTTGGCCCTAGGTGTCTGCAGCAGTACCCCCCCCCCCCTCTCTCTTTCCCCATCATTTTAGTCCACTGACAGCGCGGGAGTACTTTTTTATACATAGTGCAATGCCATGCTTGGCTGTAGCACCAACAAACATCTCGGGCAGTTTTAACCCCTTCTTGGGCCACTAGCGGGGGAATAAAAGCACCCCGCTAGCGGGCGAAAGGCGTTGCTAAAACGACAGTAAAGTGCCGCTAAAATGAGCTGCGGTTTACCGCCAATGTGGCCGCAGTGTGAAAGTAGCCTTAATTTTTTGGGGTTTCTTTGTTGTTTTTTCACCTGGTGATCTGGCTCATACAGAACAGAACAACTTGTTCTGCAGATATAGCAGTTGGAGGTTTGAGACAAACCCTTTAAAGGGGTTGTAAAGGTTTGTTTTTTATTTTATAAATAGGTTACTTTAAAGCGGATCTCCACCCTAAAGTGAAGTCGCGCTGATCGGCACCCTCCCCCCCTCCGGTGTCACATTTGACACCTTTCAGGGGGGAGGGGGGTGCAGATACCTGTCTACAGACAGGTATTTGCACCCACTTCCGGCCACACTATATGGGCAAAGGACGGGTTTTTTCCTGGCATTCCTTCCGTCCCCCGTTGTATGCTGGGAACACTCGGCTCCCAGCACACAGCGGGAGCCAATCGGCGGGCGCAGCGCGACTCGCGCATGTGCTGTAGGGAACCGGGCAGTGAAGCCGGAGCGCTTCACTTCCTGGTTCCCTCACCGTGGATGGAGGGGGGAGCAGCAGGGTGACGAGCGATAGCTCGTCATCTGCTGCGGACGGCGCTGGACTCCAGGACAGGTAAGTGTCCTAATATTAAAAGTCAGCAGCTGCAGTATTTGTAGCTGCTGTCTTTTAATATATTTTTTTAGTGGCACATCCGCTTTAAGCTAGTGCATTGTTGGTTCACTTACCTTTTCCTTCAATTTACCTTCTAAGGGCTCTTTCACATTGAGCGTCTGTACAGGTCCGCCTGTCAGTTTTTTAGGCGGACCTGTACGGGCGCTCCGTGCTCCTCTATGGAGCCGCGGATGTGACATGCCCGCTGACATCCGACCCGCTCCGATCCGCCAAAGTGTGACTGAGGAAAAACCTACTTTTCCATCCGTCTGGCGGATCGGATCGGGTGAACACGGACAGACGGTCCGTGTTCATCCGATCCCCCCATAGGGGGGAGCGGAGAAAAGACAGGGCGGTCCCTGCACAGTGTGCGGGGACCGCCCTGTCATCCACCGGCTCAGCGGGGATCAACGGAGCGATCCCCGCTGAGCAAACGGAGGTGCGCGGGGCGGATCATTACTGATCCGCCCTGTGTGAAAGAGGCCAAAATGTTTTTTTTCTTTGTTTTCTTTGTCTGAATTTCTCACTTCCTGTTCCTCCTCAGTAAGGTGTTCAGTAAGCTGTTCTATTCGCTCGGATGATGGTGGAAAGCTTACTGAGGAGAAACAGGAAGTGAGAAATTCAAACAAAGGAAAAAAACATTTAGAAGGGAAATGGAAGGAAAAGGTAAGTGAACCAACAATGCACTAACTTAAAGTGGTTGTAAATCCACTATTTGGACTTTTGCCTACAGGTAAGCCTATAACAAGGCTTACCTGTAGGTAAGGAGAATATCTCCTAAACCTGCACGGTTTAGGAGATATTCCCCCCGCAATGCGGGCGGCGCATGCGCAGGGGGGAATCCACGGCTGAAGGACCGGCATCCGCCGGACCCAGCCGATTTTAAATCTCCCGCGCGCACGCGCGGGAGTGACGTCATCGCCGCTCCAGCCAATCACAGCGCTGGAGCGGCGATACCCGGAAGACACGCCGGAGCAAGATGACATCCTGCTCGGCGTGGACCAGGTAAGTGGTACACACCTCGTTCCGAGGTAAGTATTTCATAATAGGCTAGTATGCGGTGCATACTAGCCTATTATGCCTTTTGCATTGCAGGTTTGGGGAAAAAAAAAAAAAAGTGTATGCGGTTTACAACCGCTTTAAAGGAACCTATTTAGAAAATAAAAGACAAACCTTTACAACCCCTTTAACACTAATAGGGGTGCTTACAATAATCAGCTTTATTTTATTATGTAAAACCTTTATTCCAAAAGAAAAAGAACTGGTGCTGTAACTGCTTAAAGCGGAGTTCCACTCTAAAGGAAATGGCGCGATTTAGGGCGGATCACAGTGCCGAGATGTGTTTATCTATGTTGCCATTACAAAGGGGCGCTGCCTGTTGCTATGGCAACTGTACAAACAATCTGTGCTACGGCTGCCATTGAATAGCGCGAGATCGAGAGGTGCATGCTGGTTGCCCAGCATGCACCTCTCCATAGCAAACCAAGAAGACATCGATTGGGCTTCACATGTCCACAGTAAAGATGAAAACGTCCAGAATAGGAGGGAGAACATATTCAGTAAGCGAATTAGATTGTTATTAAATACATAACATACATAAGGAACTGTGCATAAACATTATTGTATGTACATAGTACTAATGCTAGGATCAATAAAAAAAACAATGTAAACACTTTTTAAGATACAAAATTTGTACAACTGATTCATACTGAAACTACTAAATTTAGTCTCAGTATATAGGCTTCAATGACCTCTGGTGAGGTCATAAGCGAGTTAAGAACCCATCAGACCATCATTCAAGAGATATAAATGCATGCACTGCTACAAATCTCTCTATCATGTATAATCTTTTTTGATTATTTTATAATTTTTTCATATTTTTTATTCTTAATTTTAAATCATTTAAACATATCATTATTAAATCTAAGTAAAGAGTAATGTGTTCTACAAGTTTGATCAAAATCTCTACGCTGACATTGTAGATATGCCCTTAACATAAAAAAGTCAAACAATATGTCATAGCTCTGGGGATGTATACAAAGGTGAATATGAATATTCATAAGACAAGTTTCTTTAGTATCTACAAAAAATTATACGTTTGCCAGGTTTTTAGGCTGCCCTCTTGTGGAAGTATTACACCTTTTTTAGGATTGATGCAGAAAGTATTCAGAAAATGTCTGTCTTTTTAGAATCCTTTAAATAACGTCTTCAGTTCTTACATGTAGAAATGTTAAACAGAACAACCAGCAGTGTTTTATTAGATGTGATGTCATTTAAAAACTGACTGAAACAGTTTATCAAAAAGAGTCAACAGGCCTAAACGGATGGGGGTAAGGTAATTCTGGTGTTTTTATATGATTTAACTTCATATAACTCTCAGAAGTCTGGCACAAGAGACTCAGGGTCAGTTTTAAATAAAATGAGACCTGGGAAAAGATCACGAGGGGGGACCATATGCAATATAGCATTACATCACGAGTACCTTCACAGCACTATATTGCTAGAGTTACAACATGAGGGAGGACAGAGGGGGTGAGACGGGAAGTGACATAGAGGGGAAAGAGGGACGATAAAAGAGGGAGTGAGAGAAAAAGATGGGGGGGAAAAGGGAAAGGAGAAAAAAACAGAGAAGACAGAAAGAGGGGAGGGGGAGAGAGATAGAGAAAAGAAGGAGGGAGAGAGTCAGAGGGAAACGGGGGGGGGGAATAGAGATGGAGAAATGGAGGGAGGTAGAGAGAGCAATAGGGAAGGGAGAAAGCGGTAGAGGGAGAAAGAGAAAGAAAGGGGAAGAGTGTTCAAAGTACAGAAGGTGTATTTTGGTTTTGTGTTGCCCTAGGCATGACTAAAGTCAGGCACCAACTTATCTAAATTTGTCCCACCCCTTCCTTCTCAAGTGGTTATTTGGGGTCTCTGGTGCCTATGTGGGGTCTCTGGTGCCTATGTAGGGTCTCTGCTGGCTATGTGGGGTCTCTGGTGGACTGTGGGGTTGTAATCCCCCTGCTAGTCTGCCACAGTGCTCCTCCCAACCCCCCCAGCTAGCCTGCCACAGTGCTCCCTACAAACCCCTCACTAGCCTGCCACACTGCACCCCTCCCCCTCTCGATAGGAGAAGAGATAAAAATCGGAAGGAGAGAGAGATGGGGGACATGGAGAAGGAGAAAAATGGAAGAAGGGGAAAGAGGAGGGGGGAGAGTTGGGTGAGCGAGAGGAAGGGAGAGTGAGAGAGAGAGAGGGGGTGTGAGAGTGGGGGGTGAGAGAGAGGGGGGTTGAGAGAGAGGGATGGGAAAGAGGTGAAGGGAGATAGAGAGAGAGAGAATGGGTGAGAGAGAGGAGGGTGAGAGAGAGAGGGTGAGAGAGACACCCCCAGTGCCCACACTCACCTCCACCTCACACTCCGGCCCTTACCAACTCCATACACCCCCAATGCCCACACTCACACTTCTCCAGAGGAAATTGTCGGCTAGGTGCTGTATAGCTGTAGAAAAGTACAGCCCCCCCCCCCCCCGGGACAGGGAGCTTACCTGAGTTCTGAGCACTTATTGAAGAAGTGTCAGAACTTGTTGTACAGAGTCCAAATACTGTATGCAGGGATGGATCAGGAAGCCCTCTGCAAATGGCTGTGAATCTGTAGGGCATGCCTGTCCTCCTGCTTCCTCCTTCTTCCTCCTTTTCCTTGATGGTAAAACAGTGCAAGGCAGGTACAGTGCCGGGAAGGAGGGCAGGGTCTCAGGTTACACTGGGGATGATTGACAGCTCCACTCAGCCTGCTGTCAGGTCCAGCGTGAAGTCATTTGTGAACAATTGTAACAGCACTGGTGAACAGAGTGAACCACAGCTGCGGTTAGCAAGGATTTCAATGCACTTCTCTATGTGAGAATTCAGTATTGGACCCCAGGCGTCACTCCACACAAACAGGAGTTTGGGGGTTCTCTACATTATCTCTCTCTCACAAAGAAAGGCGTTGAGTTACTAAGGTTGGAAGTATTACAACATGTGACCAGACCTTAGAGTTTAAAATTATAATATACACTTGAAGATTCGAATGCACAACTGTATACAAGCGATTATCAGTATTACATAGCGTTGTGCATTAGGGGACTAAGGGAGAAGATATTAAATACGTCAACCCTTAGCATAAAAAAGTTTAGGTGAACATGTTTCGCAATTTAGGGCATAGGCCCATAAACAAGTAGCACTTATGTCAAGCACATAGTAAATAGGAGTTGTAGAGACAACTAATAGTTGCATACGAGTGGCAAATATAGCTCAGGTAATTTGAGAGTACACGTAGTAAATAGGCATTGTAGAGACAACTAATAGTTGCATAAGGGTGGCAAATATAGCACAGGTAACTTCAGAGTAAATATCCCTTTAAGATATTCCTTACAAACAGTCATAGGCACAACCATCTATCCCAAGTAGTATGTTAATAGCCACAAGCCATAATGAATAACAGCAATTGTTTTAGGTGGAAAGTATGCAGCAGATCTGTCTATAGAACTACAAGTGACACAATTGCTACTTATCTGTTTGCAGGGCTTCAGTGTAGTGACAAGGGATTCCGTAGTGTAGGGTTCCAAGAAGGAAGTTATCTTCTATGGAGGGTCTCCTTGTGGGGGATGGCTTTTAGCATCCGCAGCCACTCTTAGCAAAGCTGGCAGCGCAGCTCCAGGAGAGGGATTTCCTCCAGTTCAGGGATGGATGGTTGCAGGGGATGCCATGCAGTCCAGGGATTGCTGGTAGCTATAGATTGGTTGTAGCCTAGCCGGCTATGGCCGACAATAATAGAACAAGCTTCCTATGGCCTATGAATGCCTTTATAGGCAGGTAACAGGTGCAGTGCATAAGCACTGAATTAAAAAACGCAGATTTGCAGCGCACTTCCGCGTTCCACGGTGGAACTCATGTGGCGCCACTGTGAGTGGAGTGAAATAATTCATCGGGAGTGAAATAAGGGGGGCAGACAAAGAGGGGGTGGGGGGTAGAAGAGATAGAGATGGGTGTGAGAGATGAGGTGAAAGTGGGAAAGGAAAGAGAGAGAAAGATGGGAGATAAAAAGAAAAAGGGCAGAGAGGGAAAAAGAGAAGGGGTGATGGAGAGAGAAATAGGGGAGATGGAGAGAATAGGAGAGAGAGAGAGAAAAGGAGGAGAGAGAAAGAGGAGAGAGAGAGAGAAGTGGGAGAGTGAAAAGAGGGAAAGAGAGAGAGAAGGGTGAGGAGAGAGAAAGGGGAGAGAGAGAAAAAGAGAGATGTATGGGAGAAGGAGGGAGGAGAGAGAAAAGGGAGAGAGAGAGAAAGACGTGGGAGAAGGAGAGAGAGAAGGGAGAAAGGAAAACGTGGGGGAGGGATAGAGAGGTGGGGGAGGGAGAGAGAGAAGGGGGAGAAGGATAGAGAGAGGATTGGGAAGAAGTAGAAAGAGAGAAGGGGAGAAGAGAGAAAAGGGAGAGAGAGAGATGTGTGGGAGAACGAGAGCGAATGGGAGAAAGAGGGAGAGAGAGAAGTGGGGGAAAGAGAGAAGGGGAGAGAGAGGGGGGGGGGAGAAAGATAGTGATAAGGGGAAAGGGAGAGGGAGGGAGGAGAGAGACAAGGAAGAGAGAAAGAAAGATGTGGGATGAAAGAGAGAGAAGGGGAGGAAGAGAGAGAGATAGGGAGAAAAAGAGAGAGGAGGAGGAGAAAGAAAGAGAGAGAGGGAGAGAAAGAGAAGCATGAGAGGGAGAAGGGGGGAGAGAGAGAAGGGATAGGATTGATAAGGGGGAAGAGAAAGAAGTGGGAGAAGGGAGGAGAAAAAGAGAGAGAGAAGGGGAACAGGGAGAGAGAATGGGGAGACGGAGAGAGGGAAGGGTGAAAGGGAGAGAGAAGGAGGAGAGGGAGAGAGAAGGAGATGAGGGAGAAGGAGAAAGAGAAGGGGAAGAGAGGAAAAGAAGTTGGGGAAGGAGAGAGAGAGAGAAGGAGAGAGAAAGAGAGAGGGAAATGGGGGAGGGAGAGAGATAAGTGAGAGAGAGAGAGATGGGGAAAAGAAGGAGAGAGAGAAGGGGAGAGAGGGGGAGAGAAGGATAATAAGGAGAGAAAGAAAGTGGAGAAGGAGAAAGGAAGGGGGAGAAAGAGAGAGAGAGAAAGAAGGGGAGAGAGAATTGAAGAATGAGAGAGAGAAGGTGGAGAAAGAGAAAGGGAGAGAGAAAGAAATTGGGAGGGAGAGCGAGCAGAGGGAGATGAAGAGAAATAAGGGGGAGAGAGAGAAGGAGAGAGGGAGAGAAAGAAGGGGGAGAGGGAGACAGAGAAGTGGGTAAGGGAGAGAGATAAAATTAAGAGTGTGAGAAGGGGGAGAGGGAGGGAAAAAAGGGAGGGAGAGAGGCCAGAGAGGGAGATAGAGAATAGGTAAGGGAGAGAGATAAAAGGAAGAGTAAGAGAAGGGGGAGAGGGAGGGGAAATAGGGGGAGAGAGAGATAAAAGGAAGAGGGAGAGAGTGAAGGGGGGGAGAGAGAAGGAAGGAGGGAGAGAAGGCAGAGAGGGAGATAGAGAATGGGGTAAGAGAGAGAAAAGGGAGAGGGAGAGAGAGAAGGGGGAGAGGGTGGCAAAGAAGGGGGTAAGAGAAAGAAGTGGGAGAGAGATAACAATAAGAGGGAGAGAGTGAAGGGAGAGAGAGGGCAGGAGAGAGAAAGAAAAGAGACAGAGAGATATGGGTTGGGATGGAGAGGACAAGGAGTAGAGAGAGAGGTGGAAAGAGGAAGTGAGAAAGGGGAGAAGGAGTGAGAGAAGGGGGAGAAGGAGAAAGAGAAGGAGAGAGAAAGAAAGAAAGGAGAAGAGCAGTGGCGGCCCGTCCATAGGGGCGCCCGGGCGCCGCCCCCCATCCCACAGTCAGTAAAAAAAAAAAAAAAAAAAAAATTTTTTAAGTCTGTCCCTTTAAGAATTTTTTTTCCCAAAAACGGGCTTTATGTGCTCTGTGTCCGCGCGCCGGACGCCGGGAACAGTGCTGTTGGAGTAGCGCCACGTCTGTGCAATCACGGGATTGCAGACGCGGCGCTACATTGGCACAAAAAATATGCCATTGTGGCGTTCTCCATCGCGCCACTCGCTTCCGGCGCGATGGAGTGTATTGTTATGGCCGGGCGGGTGTATACACTGTCTGTGTGCACCCGCCCCGTCTCTGTGCTCGTTCTGACGTCACTGGAAAAACAGGAAGTGACGTCGGGTCAGCTCGAGCTCAGTGCGCCCGACCGTGGAAGAGGTAAGCCTGCCTGTCTCTACATCGGCGGCCGCTTCACAGCATCCAACCCCTCCCGCTATTTCCACAAACTATTTTCGTATTCGGCGGCCGGCCCCCCCCCCCGCTTATTGAAACATTATTTTCTATTTAATATTCGGCGGCGGCCCCCCCCCGCTTATTCAAACTTTTTTTTTTATCTAACATTTTAATATTTTATTTTATATTAGTTAAATATATTAAGCTTATTAACAGTTTATTTTTTATATTTAATTCAATTTAGCATTAAGTATAAAAAAAGTTTTTTTTTTAATAACTGGGGGGGGGGTGGTCTGGTGGGGTAGTGTTACCGCCCGCTGTAGTGTTACTTGTGCTGTAATGAATTTTTACATAGAAAAGAAATGTTGTTAATAAATGGGTAAATGAATTATAAAAAAAAGATTTTTCCAATAACGGTTATTAAAAAAATCTTTTTTTTATAATTAATTTACCCATTTATTAACAACATTTCTTTTCTATGTAAAAATTCATTACAGCACAAATAGCGGGCGGTAACACTACCCCACCAGACCACCCCCCCCCCACAGTTACTTAATGTGCAGGGAAAATATCGGCCGTCAACACCACCCCACCCCCCGCTTGCAAATTGTCCTGCGACTTGGGACTGGAAAGTTGCAGGATAAGTTGGACCCGATGATTTCCAATGAGAACTGTTCATATCTGTGCAACTTTGAAGTAGTCCCTGCATTACTTTTGTCCCACCTTGATGTGACTTGAGGTCCATAGACCTCCAGAATACATAGGCATTGCTTCAAGTCGCTGCAAAATCGCACCAAAAAATTGTGGCAGAATCTTGCGACTTTCAGGCTAATGCAGTCTGAAAGTTGCACAATTCTACTGCAATTCTGATGTGACTTAAAGGAGTTCTCTGAGCTAAAACTTTTAACCCCCGCTGTGCCCGGGCTGTAAAACTATACAAAATAAACGTTCACTTACCTGCCTACGATCCCCCGTTGTTCCGATATCGCCGTCCCGTTCTCCGGTCCCGGTCTCTTCCACTTCCTGGGGGTCGGTGACTCACAGTGCGCTCAGCCTATCAGCGGCCGCAGCAATGTCCCGTCGCGACCGCTGATAGGCTGAGCGCACTGTGAGTCACCGACCCCCCAGGAAGTGGAAGAGACCGGGACCGGAGAACGGGACGGCGATATCGGAACAACGGGGGATCGTAGGCAGGTAAGTGAAAGTTTATTTTTTATAGTTTTACAGCCCGGGCACAGCGGGGGTTAAAAGTTTTAGCTCAGAGAACTCCTTTAAAGCAATGCCTGTGTATTCTCGAGGTCTACGGACCTCAAGTTGCATCAAAGTGGGACCAAAGTAATGCAGGGACTACTTTGAAGTCGCACAGATATGAACGGTTCTCATTGGAAACGACTTATCATGCAACATTTAAGTCCCAAGTCGCAGGACAAGTAATTCCTGCAGTCTCTGGTAATCTTGTGCAGTATGTCCGCAGTCTCTGGTAATCTTGTGTAGTATGTCCGCAGTCTCTGGTAATCTTGTGTAGTATGTCCGCAGTCTCTGGTAATCTTTTGCAGTATGTCCGCAGTCTCTGGTAATCTCCTGCAGTATGTCCGCAGTCTCTGGTAATCTCCTGCAGTATGTCTGCAGTCTCTGGTAATCTTGTGCAGTATGTCCGCAGTCTCTGGTAATCTTGTGCAGTATGTCCGCAGTCTCTGGTAATCTTGTGCAGTATGTCCGCAGTCTCTGGTAATCTTGTGTAGTATGTCCGCAGTCTCTGGTAATCTTTTGCAGTATGTCCGCAGTCTCTGGTA